>NW_017732389.1:87178-90751 GCF_001890085.2 Hipposideros armiger | reverse complement strand
GCTCTTCCCAGGCTGCCGGCTTCTCCTTGCTGTATTCCCAACCTAGTAACTCTTGATTTGGGGGTGGAGGGTGATCTTTGGAGGTCATCTCTTCCTCATGAGATCTCAGCAATGCCTCAAAAACTATTGTTCTATAGTTCATGTTGCTGTACTGATGGATGCCAAGCTTTCTCTTGATTTCATGTGAAGTGACATTAGCCTGAATCTCTTCAGGCCCCCTAGTCATTAGGTCACCGAATTGCTTGGGGCAGCTGCTTTTGAGAACAGGTCACGTAGGTTGGTGATGTGACTGGAGTAGGTATAGTTTAGGTGTTTGATATTTTGTATACTCTACAAAGCTGCAACTGTTCTAGAGTGGTAAAGGGCAGTGCCCACTGAAACCCTGGTTTACTTTGAGCCCTGGTAAAGCGACACCTCTTTGTTTTCTACTGAATATATAGTTGTGAGCCTCAAGTTACTTTTGGATTGTGTATAAAATTTTATAGTGTAGAACCTCTCCCCATAGATATGTGTAAGTAGTAGAAATCAGTCGATTATAAATGTGTGATAGTTTGGCTGCACAATGAATGAATCAACTGCTTTTGGGCTGTTTGTGAACTAACCAACTTGGCTTTAGTAGAAAATGTGGGAAGGGGTGAGTATTGAGATGCTGGGAATAGTTGCTAGGCAACAGAAGGGAAACAGGCAGCTGGGAGGACAAGGCAGGTACCTGGGGGAAGACTGTGAAAGTAGATAGAATTCAGTAGATGGAATTAAGCTTTGTACCTGCCCTAGGTCACACCCTCAGTACCTGGACCTGGGTCCTGTTTCCCTTCTAGAACAGTTGCCTTTCATAGTGGACTCTTCAATCCTCCCTTCCACCACTGCTAGAAGCACACAGTGCACAGCGGTGGCCGCCAGACCCCGAGTGAGAACAGGATATGTGGCTACCGGAAAGTCCCCATCTCTGGGACGTGGGCCAGTCTCTTGAAAGGAGGCTTGTAAATTCGGTGATCCAACTTGGCAGGGCAGCTCTTTTCCACTAGGAATATCCTTTACAAGTTCTCACAGACTTCTGTGTAAATCTTGCATCTAATCTTATGCTTTCCATTGAATAGATTGTTAATTATTGTTTAATTATGCCATTACAGTACCCTCAATTTTGGTCGTTCACCCTTTCCATTAATACCCGTATGCCCACATCATTAGCAGTAACAGGAGTGAGCGAAGCACTCTTCTAGGTGCTTTGTAAATATCACCTCTTTAATCCTTACAACAACCCAATGAAGTAGGTAGTGTTATTAGCCTTGTTTCCTAGATGGGGAAACCGAGGTACAGAGCCTCACCTGCCTGAGGTTACATAGTGGCCCGTTGGTGAGGCTGGGTTTGAACCTAGGCAAGCTGTCTCGTCTCCCATGCTGTTGGGAGTTTTAATCTTTCCTGCTTCTTTTCTCATTCAGAAACATTAACAGTAGTCAGTAATGCCTTTAATGACGATAGAAGTAGCAACCCCCTGATTATAGGCTGGCTGTGAGACCAGAAGAGGTATTAGGTTGGAGAACTTTGGCTTATTGTACTGGGCCCTCGAGTAGAATGGAAATCAGAGTAGGCCTGATGAGGCTAGAGCAGGGGTCCGCAGACTTCTCAGACGGAAGAGCCAATCCTGTGCCTCACAACAATTTAAAAATTATTCGAGAGCCATAAAACAAATGAAATCACCATTATGTGAATAATATCCTTTAAAANAGTTAAAAAGTGATAGTTGAGTAAAACTGGGAGCAGAGCTATGAGATGTATCAGAATACTGAAAGTGAGGGATCACATCGATCACTTATGGTAAATGAAGTGAGAAGATGCCCATAGGAATGGTGAAATTTTGCAGGAGGATCAAATATATTGTTGATTGTTATCTTGACAGAGTTGAGGAATAAACAGGATGGGCTGAATTGGTAAATAGTCTACCCAATATGAGACGGATCTGCTGGGGCAATAACTTTTCTTCCTTTTACAGTTTATTCTTTGAGTTAACAAGTATCATTCTGGGGCTGGCCGAGTGGCTCAGTTGGTTAAGAGCTCGCTCAAGAGTGCCAGCTCTGAGCAACGGGGTCGCCCGTTCCGTTGGATTCACGGCCAGAGCTGAGCTGCCGCTGAGCTGCCAACAGGCGGCAGGATGCCTCAGCTAAAAACAAAAAAAAGAGAAATCATTTTGTTACCGGAGCAACGGCTGGGTCCTTTTGCCGACAAAGTCAAGAATTACACAGATCAGCAAACATGAAGGTATAGAGTAAGGAAAGTTTACTACGATACGTTCTAAGGGAAGAAGGGGCCAAGTCAAGAGAGACAATGGCCCCCAAGGGTTTGGGGTTTGAGTTTTATATTGTTGGCTCTGGGCCAGCTCTGCCTGTGATGTACAGACTTGGATCATTTGATTGACACGTGTAGGTTATATAACCCATTCCTTTCTGTGCATGCCCTTACCCATAATGCATGCAGAAAAACCCACAGTGGAGGGATTGAAACCGCAATGCTAGTTTATTGTAACTATATGCGTATTATAATGAGGCTAAGGTTAAACCAAGGGCAAGCTTTAGCATTCTGTGCAGGCATCAAAAACCAGATAATTCTAGATGGATTTTACTTCCCTCTTTTCAGGATGTTTTCTAATCACAAAATCAGGGCTGGGGAGGGGGTGGGAAGGGTGGACCTGGGTGGTCCCTTTGGAGTGCACCTGGGTGGTGCAAAGCGCCAGTTACATTATTACCCACCCTTCCTGTGGCTCATGCCTACCTCCGGCCTAAAATTGCATTCCATCTCTGACTCCTGTGCTCCAGAATACGCGAGGTGTGATTTTTCTGTGACTCATTCCCAGCGAGGATGTCATGAAAACAAAACCTAAATTAATTTAGGCTTAGTTTCATTGAAGGATGCATCAGGCTATTTGGACTCGAGTCTCTGTGATGTTTTTCATTTCTTAGGTGTGTTGAAAGGGTTATTGTCAAGATGAAAAGACATATAAAGACAATACTTTAAGCTCTAAAACTAGTAAACACATCTATAATACTGTGTTTGTTTTTAGATAAGAGTCTGATTTGAATCATAACTTCATAATTAATTTTGAAGTAGTTTAGACCCTTCCTAATCTCTGGAACTAATGTAGAGTCTTGCTTACATGGTAATTTCTTTAGATATATTTTCCATTTCACTAATTCTATGGTCAGCTGTGTCTAATCTACTGTCTAACCTGCTCTGAATATTTGAGTGTAGCAATTGTTTTTGTTTCTGTAAATTCCACTTGCTTCTTTTTCAAATCTGCCTGGCCACTCCTGATAGTTTCTTGTTTTTTATTCTTTTATTTCTTTAGACATTTCCTACTTGGCTGTTCTTATTCCTCATTTGACAGTTCTGGTATGTGCAATCTTTGGACTGTCTACATTGAACTGGAACTCATTGATGGCTTGCTCTTGCCCCCTGTGCTTGTTGGTCTTTGTAAGTTCACTGCTTTATTGTAACCTATCTTCCAGGAGGCCTAACTGGGGATGCTTTTCTCTGAAGATGATTTGAGTCTGTTTCCACCAGGACCCTGGGGAGGTGCCA
>NW_017732389.1:75794-84638 GCF_001890085.2 Hipposideros armiger | reverse complement strand
CTGAATTTTATTCCACCTAACCCATCAGACACTGAAACCTTCATAAGGTAAAATAATTTTATTTAGGCCAGTCTTCTAAGCAAATTACTCTGAATCGTCCGACACTTTCCTTTCTATCCTTCCTAACAAGAAATGCATTTTTTTGTTATTGTTTGTTTGTTAACATATAATGTATCAAAAGAAGCAAAATATATCAAGTGTGTTTTGGGGAGTACATTTGGCTGCTGAAAATAGATGATATGTAGTATTTATTATTTCTGGATCGCTCTGGATCTTTTTTCTGTGGGTAAACTGGGGTAGGGATGGGGGTGATTGTCTCAGATTTAGAGCATGGCTTAGTTGCATTTTTCAAAGACTCATGTCTTTAATTATGAGGCAAGCAAACTGACATACATTTATTACACTGTGAAACCTTGTGTCTCATCTAGTCTGTCTTGTAGCAATTGCTTCTGAACAGATGTTACCTGAAGCACCTTTGTGCAGTTGGTAGAATCCTAAAATTTGTCATGCTTTTATTATTGTTGTCTGGAATTAACTCTACTTTATGGCATAACTTTATTGCTGTGTCCTAGAATCTTTATATATTTATTGCCTTATAAATTGGATTTAAAATTGGCTTTTTATATAGAATGTAAATTAACATGTGTATAACTTGTTTATGCTTGCAGAATAATAAAACAAAAAAACTGCTACGTCTTACACTAATGTAATTGTCTTTAACTCAGCACATAGTATCCTCCAAACCAGGAGTGAAAAGAATGGTACAGAATGTGCTTACCATCACACTCTGCTTGTTTATCCCAGAAACTAATTTGACTTTTAGATCCATAAAATATAGATTAAGCATAACCTTTTACTTCACGGGATATTAAAGATCAAAGCATGAGCTTTCTTTGAACAGGATCTACAAAGGTAACTTTTCTTTTACTAGCAGCAGGGTGACATTGAAATACCTCACCATTGGGAGTAATTTTCTCAAATAGCTAATCAAAGAATCACTGTTAACTTAGGGGAGAGTTTAAGAGTTTCCATAAGTTAAGTTTTGGTGCTGGAATGTTCTGGTTACTAGCTAATTAATGAAAACTGTTTGAAAATGCTTGTCATAAAGTTTATTCTTCAAATGGATGGCCGCCCTTTCTTACAGTTTTTTGTAGAAGAGGCATTGTGAATAATACTAATGCAGTGATTTGGACCACTGCTTGTCACTTACTAGCCTTCGTGTGAACTTGGACAAGTCACTTAACCTCCCTCTGTGACTCTGTTTCCTTATGCGCAAACTGGGGTTGTTGGGAAGATGAATGTTAATATTATATGATGGGCCTGGAATAGTACCTGGCTCCTTGAAACCTCTATGAAAATATTTGTCTCTATGTAAATATTTACCACTTACAGGGTTCTTGTTGTTGTCATCAGTACTAGTAATGGTAGTAGTATAATTTTTGTCTACATTTTAGGGCATTGGGATAGCACATTGAATATTTGGATAACTTTCTTACCCTGGAAAACGTTAATTGGGCCAGCCTTCCTCCTCATGGTGTGGCGGAGGCAGTCATCTGTTGTCAGTTATCCTGGCATGCCGGGTGACACTGGGGTTGATGCCGACTTCCGATCCTAATGGCTGAATGATCAGAGCAGTTTCTGAAGCTTTCTGAGGGGTATGCTTTTATTTGTAAAATGAAGGTCATACAACTATGAAACTCATGTACCAACGAGACGTACAGAGAGAAACCTACCAAGGAAACAACCTCAAACTTAGAAAAAATAATTCCTGTGGTACTTACTTCAGTGTGGGCTTGAATGATAAGAAAAATAATGTCACATATATGTATTGATGTAAAATGATGTATAATTCTTTATGCTTATGGTGCTTTGACAACTATAAAACCCAAACAGATTTATATATAAACTCTAAAATAAAACTCTAAAACCAGTAAAATCAACAATAATATCATTTTAATGTGATTGATGATGATGTTTAGCTGAAATTTCAGTCATTACTGGATTTAATTGTGGAAAGGCATGTGTATGGTTTGCTGTTTTCCTTTTCATCAATTTGACTGTTGGATGGAGCCGGAATCCCGCAGGCTGATGGAGCCGGGGACAGCGCGACACCTGCAGAGACCGAGCCCATGCTGTGGGTGGAGGCCTGTCATGGAGCAATGCTGTCCTTTTCTTGACTTGAGGCTCTGGGTGAAATAATGAATGCTTCTTATGCAAGAAAATAGCCATAGGTAAACATTTTGTTGTCAATTGTGTGAAATTGTTGAAAAAGAGCAAAAAGACCACCAGCATCTATATCATTTGTCTCTTGAAATTTCACTTCCCATAGCTCTGGGAAGATGGTTCCCTTAGTATCATTTTATTATAGACAGCCCTTTAGAACTGAATTCCTCCTACAAGGAGGAGCTTCTGGAAACCTGTGTGGCCTGATGCTGTTGTCTGGCCTTCATCAGATGCCACGTAGCACACCCAATGCAAGTGTGGCTGCCAAAGTGCTGAACGTGGGCGTAGAGTGGTCATTGAGCTTGCCGAGAATATGCTTACTTTACTTCTGATGTTTAAGAAAATCTTGGAAAAATGCACAATTTAGAAAGTCTTATATAACTGGAGAATGTGCAGAAGGGCTCTGCAGACCTCAGTTTGAGGAATCTGGAGATGACTTAAATGAGGAAGATAGAAGAGTACTTGAACCAGACAAAGGATTTGCACCTTCAGGCAAGTCTAGTGATGGACAAAGTGATTAGTATGTATCAGCGGTGGAGGCTGTGTACATTGTGCTTCCACACAGTTTGCTTCTAAATAGTTTCCTAAGCAATCTTTAAAAGATATATTTTATTATATCAATGAAATAGAATACCATGTATTCACCAATAAGCTTCAGAAATAAAACTTCATAAATTCTATTAAAATGTCTGTTTTTCTCCCCTCCTATCTATATCTCACTGTAATCTTTGCTTTTCATTTCCTTGAGGTAAGGAAGTACAGGGCTTTCTTTCTTTCTTTTTTAAATGTCTATTTTGATTAGTTTTTAAATTTCAGTTTTATATATTTTACTGCAGTGTATATCTGTGAATGGAATTAATATCCACTATCTTTCCATCTCTCCATTTTGAGCATCATAGCCCATCCTAAATGCATTAAACCCTAGTCCTTCCTTCCTTTTTGGTGTCAGATATGTACTAAGGGCATTCTGTGTGCTGAGGGCCTTGGGTGTCCCCAAGTAGCTGTGGCCCAAGGCAGACCTTCATGGGTTAAAGGCGCTTAAATACCTGTTCAGCTCTCTTCAAGGAAATTATTGCTAATCCTAGGTCATTCTAGATATTAAAAAAAAAATATATATATGCTCCTTTTGAAGTTATGGTGTAGAATTTCTACAAACTCTTAGTAAGATGATTAGTCTAATTGTAAGATCCATAATATTTCATTTATTGGGTTGTCGGAAAAGTTGTAACATATTTTTTCTGTTTTTTGCTGCAAAAATGCATCATGACTTTTCCAAAAACCCAATATTTGGCTAATTTTATTATGAAGTATCTTCCCAGGATGTGGGGAGTTTATATTGTAATTGCTGCATTTTCCTGAGGTGGGCTGTTTATTTGGGCACCATAAAATGGAACTTCGGTAACATTTTGTTGTTAACTAGGATTTGCAAATTGGTGACATTAATTACGGACTGTACTATAGTATTACACTGTTTTTGTTTATCAAAACCTTGAGTAGAATGCAATTCATAGTGACAATTACAATTCATTTCTAATGAAAAATTTGACAGCCTTAGAAATGAACATGAAAAATCCAATGCATATAATCTACAATCTCAGAGATTCAATATGATGGTTTCATTTCTTTATGGAAGGTGATGGTCTCCAATTACAACCATGTTCAAATTTCACTCAGCCTGTCTTCTGAGGGTATTATTTTGTTCTTATTGATAAGTTATCTTGAGCCTGCTTTCAGTTGTTTTATGCACGTGGTTGTTAGCTTCTGGAAGCCCCTTTCTGTCTCCCAGTGGCGTCTGGTATGGGCTTGAGATTACAGTAGGAATGTGAATGCTTGGCAAATTGAAAATCTATGCAAAATTTCTCTTGTAACCTTATACTGCCTGGTTCATTAATCTATTCATGATTAATTTAAATTTAAGTGTTACTGATATAACATAAATGTCTATTTTTGTAAAAGATTGCATTGGTGCTGGGTGAGGGCATGAAATACATCTGGTCATTGGAGAACTGAGCCTGCCAAGTGGCGCTCCCCCGGACGGGGCCTGGCAGTGTGGCTTTCGAGCCCTCCCCATAACCTCTGGGAAAGAGGGCTGGCTGAGTATCCTGGGGCAAAGTAATGAACTGTGCCTCAGTTTTCCTCTTGGTAAAATGGAATAGAGAATCCGAGTATCTATGCTGAGAGATTGTTGTAGTTGAGGTAATGCAAGTTACTGTGGCTTCGGCACAGGACCTAGTAGTTAAAATATGACAGCTATTAGTTTTATTCCTTTGATTCCTGGACACCAAAATCGGGGAGATCCCGTCTCTGTCGTGTTGGATTTTCTAACGCTGGTCATCTTGAAGGGGATGTGACAGGATTTCAGTTATTGCGGCTTTTTGACCTTTCTTCGCCTGCTTCCCTCCCTCCCACCTTTCTTCCCTCCCTCCCTCTCTCCCCATCCCTCAGTTCCTGCCGGAGGCCTGCCTGCACTGTGCCCAGGGACTTGACCTTAATTTGAGTGGGGGACGCACTACGAGGTTTGGTCCCTGGACACAGCCCCGTCCTTCCTGCATCATCTAGACCGCCAGCCCTTGACCTTGCTGCTCTTTCTTCCTGTTAGCCTCCTGTTGACAACATGCAAACCAAGCCCACACTAAACCGAAAAGTCACTCTGAGCCTCCTTTTGAACTAGGATACCCTTGTATTCCTCGCTTCTGAAGCCTGACAGAAGGTAAAGTATAAATAACAGAACTTCTGGCCTCCTTGCCCTGTTGCCGCGGATTCCAAGCCTGGAGCAATCTGACCGGCCTCTCTGGCTGAAGCGGCTGCTGCATCCCAGTGGAATCCCCTCCCAGCTACGTGAACGGATGCCCTTCGACATCGGGTATCTACCGCTGATTAGCTGGGTCCTCAAAGCTGCTGGATAATAGTTGCCATCACAGTAGCTACATTTTTCAGCTCTCACAGTGGGCTGGGCACTGTTTCAGTCACTTACTCCCAACACAACGCTTTGAAGTAGGTACTCTCACCACCCTTGTGTTGCACATGATGGAACCAAGGCAGGGAGAGAGGTTTCTGACCTCCCCGAGATGCCTCCGGGGGACTGATGGCTCCCATCAGGACCCAGAGCCCCGGCTTTGAGCTAGCTCTGTGCTTACCTGCTTTCCCATTGCTCTCAGCATTTGTGCTAAGCCATTATCCCTCTCTTTACCTCCTCTCTGGGCCAGATTCCTTTTTGTTGTAAATAGTTTTTTAAATTGAAAAAGTAATGTATGCACCTCTCAAAAAGCCCAACACTATAAGAGCACAGAGTGAAATTCACTAAGACTGCCTTACCTTCCAGACCACCCATTCAGGCTTTTCCTGTACAGAGGTAATGATGACTTGTATTATTTTCTTTTGAACCCTTTAATGATATTCCATGGATATGTGTAAAGCCCTCGCTTTGTACCCACATGGGAATATAACATAGCATTCATTTGAAAGATCTCAGGGATGGTTACCCCTGACGCTCAGCCCTCACCTTGACACCTTTAGAGAGAAAATACAGGCCATATTGCTTTGAACTTGCTCAATGTCCTGCTCTTGCAGCTGTAATCTCCTGTATCGGCAACTCTTCATCTTTTCTCCTCCAACATTCACAGGAGAAAAGTCTGTTTTCCTGGTCCGGGTTAATTCCTTTACCACTCTTCTTGACCCAGCGCCATCCCATTGGGGATGCTTCTCTCTTTACGGGCTCCATTCTGTGAGAATGCTCACAGGTCTTCCGTCGTAAAAGAAAAAGCAGAAGCAAAACCAAACAGCCCCCCCTCCAACTTTCCCTTGGTCCTTTCCCTTTCCCCCTCTGAATACCACACTCTGTTTCAGTCCCTTAGAGCCACATCCTTTGAATTAGTTATTTTCATGTATTCAGTAACTATTTGAATGCCCTTTATACCAAGTATGACACAGATGGATACGTTTTGATCTGTGACTTCGGGAGGCGCGCACTCGGTCTGGGGTGGAGGATGGGAGGTGTGAACCGATGAGCATGAGGTGCTCCTGGGAGTCCAGGCTGTATAATCCGTGAGCAATCAGATTCTGGAGTCAACCTGGGGTTCACTCCTGGCTGTGCACTTGATAGCTGTGTGACCTTGGAAAGTGACTTTTGTGTTTTGTTTAGTTTATCTGTGAGTACCCGCAGTACAGGTTAGATATGGTGATGCAGTGTGCTACGATGGCGGTTGACATATGAATCCCAGGCAGCGCCTAGCTTGTTGCTGCTCGCGTGTTGGCCAAGGGTAAGGGTGCTCATACAGGAGGGACCCACCACTTCCCATCGGCTCGTGAGCCTTGCGTTTGCTTCTGTCATTCCACTGGAGTTGCTCTGGCGGATCAGTGGCCAGCCTCGCCGCTGATTTCAAGCTCCATCTTACTTGGCTCTGTCACAGTGTTAGCACTGACCCCTCAGCTCTTGATGTTTCTGTCATTTTGTGTTCTCCTCTTCTGATCTTTGCTCAGCCCTCTTCCCACCCTTTCGTGTTAGTGTTCCCAAGTACTATTTCTGACCTTCTTCACTTTTCACTTTATACCTCCTTTCAGCATGAGCTTGTGCTTTTTTCTAGCTTTTACTGCTACCTAGATCAGGGCTGTTCAATAGAACTTTCTGGGATGATGGAAGGAATTCTGTTCTGTTGTGTCCAATTTAATAATCATGAGCCACAGGTGGCTAATGCTACCAAAAATCTGAATTTTTATTTTGATTTGATTTGAATTAATTTAAGTAACCGTATGTGGCTCATGGCTACTGACCGACGTTGGCCTATATTCCTGTTTAATGGGTGTGGCCCTGAGAGTCTTCACCTATAAACCAGACTTCCTTCTGCTGATGTGACGATTCACTCCTGCTGGACAGCCTGCTCATATTCATGCGCAAAGATGATGTACTTTCGCAGCCTCTGGAGCTACCCTCAATGAGAGGCTTAGAGCAAAACCACATCAGTGAGGACAGAAAGAGACACGGGATCCCACCTGTGCCATTATCACACACAGTGACCATCATCAGAAAGAAAGAGATAAGTGCTGGCGAGGATGTGGAGAAAGGCGAACCCTTGTGCGCTGTTGGTGAGATTGCAAACTGGTGC
Source organism: Hipposideros armiger (assembly GCF_001890085.2). Lineage (NCBI taxonomy): Eukaryota > Metazoa > Chordata > Mammalia > Chiroptera > Hipposideridae > Hipposideros > Hipposideros armiger. Next base: position 77,313 of record NW_017732389.1, on the reverse strand, counting down.
AGCCACTAGGAAAACAGTGTGGAGTTTCCTCAAATAATTAAATATAGAACTACCATTGGGTTCAGTAATCCCACTTCTGGGTTTTTATCTAAAGGCAATGAAAACTGATCTCAAAAAGTTATTGCACTCCCATGTTTATTGCAGCATTATTCACAATAGCCAAGATATGGAGACACCGAAATGCCTATCAACAGATGAATGGATAAAGATGTACACACACACACACACACACACACACACACACACACACACATATTATTCAGCCATGAGACAGAAGGAAATCCTGCCATTTGCGATAACATGGATGGACCTTGAGGACATTATGCTTAGTGACATGAGCCAGACAGAGAAAGGCAGATATTGTGTGATATCACTTATATGTGGAATCTAAAAATGCCTAACTGGAAACAGAACGTGGGATGGGGTTGGGGTGTGGGGAGCTGGGAGATGTGTTAAAGCGTACAGACTTGCGTCTAGAAGGTAAGTCATGGAGAGCTAATGCACAGAACAGTGACTAGCCAACAACATTGTATCATGTGCTTCAGAATCGCTTAGAGACTACACCTTAAATGTTCTCACCACAAAAGAAATGATAATTATGGAAAGTGATAGAGGTGTTAGCTAAAGCTACAGTGGTAATTATATTGTAATATATAAATGAATCAAATCAACACATTGTACACCTTAAACTTACACAGCGTTATATGTCAATTATATTTCAATTAAAAAAGAAAGAAGCAGGCACGGGAGAATTATCTTCCTATCCTGGCAAGAGCTGCAGCCCTCCGTAATTTGCACTAGGTTGTTAGGCTCCTTGGGTGCCCCCCTGCCTGTGGCTGTCAGCTGCTGACTTCCCCGTCGCCCTCGTTGACTTGCTTTATTAGTGTGCTCGAATGGTGTGGTAATCAACGTGAAACTATAGACTCTTAGAAGTCCTTTAAAAATGTACTTGGCTGTTGCTAGACAGTCATTGTTGAAGTCTCCTTTGGTGCAGCTGGCAGGTTGCCAAGGACAGTTTAGGCTGCCGTTGTTTGAGCTTGCAGCTAGACTACAGAAATTGGTATGTTCAAAACCTAACTTGTGACATAGAAAGTCCTGTGTTGGGATTTCACGGAGTCGTCACATGACACAGTGCGAGTTTGGTACTGTGTTGGGCTGTTCTGTATCCAGTCCCATTCAAGGATTATCGTTACAGATTCCCCAAATTCCTTTGGATGACAAGTGCAAAGAGAAGCATTGAGGGGAGGAGCCCGTGTATACAGAGGGTGCCAAAAAATGTATACACAGTTTAAGAAAGGAAAACTATTAAAATTGTAATACTCAATATATACTGATAACAAAAGATGACTACAAGTCACGTTCTCTTGTGTAGTCAGGTTGAAAACCACTGGCCTAAACTGTTCTCTGCACTATGGTGGGTCTAGGGCAGCAGTTCTCAACCTGTGGGTCACGGCCCCTTTGGGGGTCGAACGACCCTTTCACAGGAGTCGCCTAAGACCATCGGAAAACAAAAAGATAT
>NW_017732389.1:52560-74714 GCF_001890085.2 Hipposideros armiger | reverse complement strand
AGAGGGAAGGGACTGGGGCCGTGTGTGAGCGAGAGCCCCGACAAGAAGCAGAAGCCACGGTAGGTAGCTATAACGTGGGGATTGTGACAAATGGTGGACGGAAGAGGGCAAAGGAGACGCCGTCTGAGGGTCCCGGCCGCTGGGGCCCCACTTCTGTGGTGCACGCGGCCATCTGCCCACTCCCGCCGGAGGACTCCTTAGGCTGACCCTCGGATTTCTGAGGGGTCTGAGGGATTATGTCGTCATTAAAGTTTCTTTCTCACTCTGTTTTCTTGAAACGTGCTTGACCATTCCTCCCTTCTCCCTGCAAACTATTTCTTTATTAAAAAAAAAAAAAGATTTTGTTAATGCAATAGAACTGAGTGTGTCCGAAATCGCCGTTGTGAGCTACAGTGTTTTGGAAGTTTTTCTAGTACTTTCTAGTAAGTGAGTCCTGCCGGCATAGCCAAACCAGCCACTGAAAGGGCCCTAAAGGGAAAGGATTCTTGGAGTAGCGACACACTATGGCTTTCCTTCCCTCTGCTGTATCTTGTATAATATATGGATTCAACTGTTATTCACTGTTTAGGTTGATTATTTATAATGTGTTTTTATACTTAAACATTTGTGACTGTTCTGCTAGAAGAGTGAAAGCTCACGTCCTTAAAAGGGTCTGGGATGGATCTGCCGCGGGCGGCCTCCGTTTTCACCAGCAACTTTTGTTTCTGTATTGCTGTCACCTCGCCGGGTGTCCTGGTCCCTTGAACACAGCCGACGTGCTCATTTCTGGTGGCCTTCATTGTGGCTGTTCTTTCTATCTGGAGCACTTTCCACCCATATCCACGTAGCTACCAACTCAGTCCACTTTCAGCTCTGCTCAAAGGCACTTTCTCAGTCAGGCCTGTGCGGCCCGGCCCCCGTTCCCCACATTTAAAGTTGCAAGCTGCAAAACCTCTCGCTTTCTTTCCTCGCTCGCCTGACTGGCTCCTCCTCTCACTTTTAGCAGAGAACAGCATCACCTTCTAACAGCCTCTGTAACTTGTTTATTGTGTGTGTTGTCCGTTTCTCCAGGAGAGCTAAGTTCCTTTAGGACAGGGATCTGTTTTATCTACTTGATTGATTTCCACTGTCAAGAAGATAGTAATGTTTAATACATATTTGTTGAATGGATGAATGAATGAATGAATATTTTAAAAATCTGTCATTCTGTAATTATGACTTGGTTAAAAATTAATTTGACTTTAGTCTTAGACCCTTGCTATAATGTTCGCATGTTAATTAGCATGTATTTAAGGATATATAATTAGCAAGTAGAGACTCTTCCTTCTAGTCACTATTGAGCACCTCTCTCCTGGTGCTTATCCCACTGTTATGTATTTTGGTTATTAATTTGTCCTGCTGCTCTGTTGGTTTTAAGCTTCTAAGGTTTGGACTGGGTCCTCTTTATACTTAATGCAGTGTCTTGTACATGTTGGTAGCCTAATTATATTGTGTGGTAGAAAAAAGTTAGGATTATGAGACCAGGTCTCGATTGAAAAATTGTAAGTCTTATATTGTATTATTTTGGTATTATTTCCTCATCTGCATTAACGGGTTATCAAGTAAATGCTTTTACCTTAACGTTCTCAAGATAACATGAGATTGTTTACATATACAATAAATAAAAATGATAGATTTCTTTTATCTCTGCCATTAATAAGTGTCATAAAATAGAAAAATAAAGCTTAGTCAATATATTGTTGCCACAGAAATTGAATTTGTGTCAAAAGGATTTGTGCTTGTGATGTAGTGATTCGTGTATTTTTCTTGGAATTAAGTCTCTAGCAGGTGACAACATCAATAATTTACAAAACCAAGGAGCTTTTTGAGATTGTTAATTTATATGTGAATTAGAAAACAAATGAATAATGTGCTTAATGTACTCTGACATCTGAAAATATGCATTAAAAAACCCAGACTATTAAAAAGTTTGTGTTCATAGTATTAGATTTTTTGAGATTTTCATTTTTAGTTCTTTCACTAATACATACATTGTTATTTGAAAAGAAACTAATCTATATTTTCTGCTTGGTGTGAAAAGTATTACCCACAGTAACGTAAAAACCTTTTTTCATTATAAAAATGAATTTGCTCATTCTAGACAACTGGGAAAATCAGGAAAATGTGAAAAAAAATTGCTCCAGATCCCATATTCCAGAGATATAAAATTAGCAATGGTTTCTCTCTTATGTTCCATAAATGTGTGTATTAATGAAGTTGGGATTATATTGCATGTGCAATTTTAAATACAACTTTTTTCCATGTAACATTTTATTGTGTTTTCCTATATCATTATAGTCCATATGGCAGGACTATAATTTATATAATATTTCCTATATTCTGGGATATTTCAGGTTGATTACAATTCCAGCGATTTAACATTTCTATAGTGATACATAGTATTTGTATATAATCCTTTGGTTGTATTTCTTATTTCCGAAATATACATTTTAGAAGGAGCTTTACTAAGTTAAAGAATGTGAACCTAGGATTTGTTTCACCAGATTGTTCTCTAAAATGGGATAACTAAACTTACTTAGGGTGATTCTAGAATGAAAACAATTAAATCCTTCTCAAATATATATGAAACGATGCGTAGAGCTCTTAACAGCCTCAGGAATAGTAAGTCTAATATTTACACAACACATCTAGGAGGCAGAGGCACTCAGGAACTATCTCGTAGTTTAGGTAGCTTCAAGGTGATTCTGGAAGCTCAGGACCATTTAACATCTCCTGACAGCTAATTCTTTCAATACTTCTCAGCCTTCTCCAGATGATGAAAAAGGTCTTAGATTCTTCTGACCTAGAACTAAACCTACTTGTAAAGCTGTTCACAGATTTGAGTGGCTTTTTCCAGGGCCCACTGGAGAAGTTTTGGATCTGGTAGTAGAGGTGAGAAGAACTGGTACGGTGAACAGAACCTCTTAAAACAGGTATTAACCCTCTATTGGGCGAAATGCAAAAGTTATGAGTTTGGGCTCAATGCATTTACTAGATGCTTGTATGACATTTATTTATTTAAATTGAAAATGAATGAAAATAACGTGTAAGCATGCATATTATTTATTCAGAATGAAATTTTAATTTGCCACAAAGTAGAAACAATATGTTTATTACATAAATTCAGTATAAAAATCAACAGAAATTCAAAACAATCTGTGAGATCAGTTGAGCCCAACGGAGTGTTAAAACTGTGTTACTGGAATTAGCCATTCTGTTTTCTCATTAATTTTACCTCAACATCAAATGAGCTTATTGAAGGAAAAGCACTAGGGTTCAGTTAGAATAAAAAAAAAGACGTGTCAGGTGTCCAGCCTCTGTCCTATGTAATAGGTGACAGTAGTAATTTGATAATTGGTTTTTCTAGAGAGGTGGTTTTCCAGCAGTTATGTTGCAGCCTTTTGATCCTTTTGAAAACCTTTCATTCTCTTGGAAATGAATCTTTTCTTTTCGCTTCTGTGAATGATGCCTCCTCCTGTGTTGATGACTCTCTTTTCCCAAAGAAGGAATTACAGAGAAGGGAGGTCTGGATTTTTGGATGGTGAGAAGAGTAGAAATGCCTTAGGTAATAGATAGTGGACAGGTGTTTATCTTTCTGAGCTAGGCATGATTACGGCTTTGAATAAATGAACAGATTAAAATAACCTGGAGAGCTTTTCCTAATTCTCACCTCTTTCTAACATCCTTTTTCACTTTTCTCACCTCAGACTTAAAAAATGACTACATGAAGAGCCAGTCAACTTAAAAGCTTTTCTTTACAGTATCAAACAGCTAGCTAGCTCAACTCTTTATCCTCGGTGCTATGAAAGCTTCAGTGTTATTTTTGGACACTCTGAGATGTAAAATCTGGAGCCCGTGAATATTTTCACATTGTGGTGTGTTGTGTAGTTGCCCAGGAGATGACCCTTACATTGACTCTGTAGGGGTGTTCAGTGTCACGGGGAGTAGGAATACTACTTTACATTTCTACAATCTTTCTATTCGGTGTTCACATTAAAATAAACACAGGCGTGTGGACCGGAAATGTTATTAGGTTAAAAAACACATTCATAAGCGTATTGATGGAAAGAAATAATCTGGACTTTAAAACAAGTGCGAGCAATACTATAACGTATTATTATTACCCACAGATGATGATTAAGACTGACCCTTGCTTTTTTCCCCTTAAGGTATAAATAGCTTTGTCGTGTCAGTAAGTAACCTGTCACTGACTCACTTTGACGAGCAAATAGTGTCATGTCTTGGTTTGATATAATGAACAATCTTTTATGCTTACCTTCTGAGTATATGCTTATGAGATTGAAACATTGTACCTTAGAGATAGACTAAGCATTTGAATAAATGATGCAACTGATAATTCATCCTAGACACCAGAGATGTTTTAAGAGAATTCAGCGCTACTAATTGGTGCCTGTCACTTCTTGGCGGTAAACCTGTCCCAGCTGTACCAGTTCGCTGTCTCTCACTTCTTTGAAATCCTCTGTACTCTTATCTGTGCCCTTCATTTAGCTTGTTTCAGGGACAGCAGTTTTAAAGTGAGCCGCAGGCCTGGAAATTCGCGTGTGTGCAGGCTGAGGGATGCTGACTGTCTGGTGGTGGGGAGTGGGAGCAGGTTTTTCTTGGGGCCCTCTCTCGCTGCAGCATTGCCCACAGGGTCCCTAAGCCCCACCTTACACCCACGGAATCTGCTTTACAAAGATAACCTTGGAGTGTCTCTTGTGCCCACTCATCAGCCTGTCTAGAGGGTCTAGTTTATGAATATTGGGTCTGAATCAATTGAGTTCAGAGGCTTACAGGTTTTCCTCCTGTTGGTTATTTCTCATAATGACCCAGTTAAATGATAGTGGAATTGCAACAGCTCAAAACTATTTTAAGATATTACCGTGTGTTTGGCTCTGATGACAGTGATCCAAGCCTGCTAGCTTGACCCCTGGTGGTGGCCATCTCCTACTTGACATCAATGGGCAGATCCTTGGCTTCCTGCTACTTCAAATGCGCTAACCAATGAAAGAAAACGTAAAACCTGCTAAAAGTCTTGGGCTACAGCGTGGACTCTTTTTCATTGCCATGTGTACCTCAGGGTATGATGCTGCTTTGTGTTAATTTATTTGGTCTTTGTTACTTGTAAACGTTGCTACTTACTTGTAAACCAAACATGCCAAAAGATATGTTTTCATACCTTTGCTATTTACAGCATTTAGCACAGTGCTCAAAGCTCTAGTTCTATTTCTGACAACATGCACTGTCTTCAATAAAGGCTTTCATGCTTTGCTTAAATGGGAATATGGAGAGCTATGTTCTGTGATTCTACCCTTTTTTACAGATCCTTTAGAAGAAGAACATCTATAAAGACCTTCTTTCTCTTTCAATTCCAGAGTGATCCTCTAGACCAGTCATCCTAGGAACTGTCATTAGCAGGAAACATTGTTACCTATCTATATGTTATGCCCCTTACTTTTTAGGGAGAAAATAGAATTAGCAAGTGGAGAAACAGGACCCCCAGGAGGAAGGGTGAGTTTTTGGCTCAGAGAAGTTAGAACTAGGAAAAGAACCCTAATGGGCTTTACCAGTTATCACTGGTCCTGTGTTGAGAACTGTTCATGTTTTGATGTTACCACCAGTTTTATTCGGTCCCATAAAGCACTAATAATACCTGTAGACTCATAGGTCAGGTAATGGAACTCAAGGTCACAAAATCACATTTAAGTGATTTAGAACTATATTTAGAACTGATTTGATCTAGAACTATATATATGCTTTTAACTTCCTGGAGGGCAAATATAACCCTAAAAAGTTGCTAACAGGTTATTACTATTTTTAAAAAACATTCCTGTTTGTTTCCACTTATGTTTCTGTTTCCGCCTTGGCATGGATATCCTGAACTGGATTGGTGTGTGCAGTTCCTATTTCCCGAACCAGAAGATACCGTAAAGAGCATGGCTGGTAGCTATAAAACAGAAGTATGTCATGTCTTTTGTGTTTGGTTACCCAGACATTTAAGCAGTCCCTCAAGTAACAGTATAAAAACAATTTCTTTATAATACAGTTTTTTCTTTTTTTAGTTAAGGATGTCACGCCTTGTAGTTTTGTAGTTACAAAAGCAAGGCCAAAATCCTACAGAATTATCTGAGAGTTTACGTTCATCATCTCCCTTTTCAACTTTTAAAGTCTATAAACAGTTAAAATTTTGAGATAATGTAAACTTTATGATAAACTTGAATTAATGTTAACATCCAAGCATCCCACATCCAAGCATCCCACAAAAGGGTGCCAGTTGATACAGCCGTTACATTTTTTCACTAAGTATTTAGTGTTTGTTTTTCTTTTTTTTTCCAGTTATGTTTGAAGTAGACTGTGATTGGATATTTCAGTTTTTAGTGGAAATTACTCATGCTTAGATCTATTCAACGTTTTTTAATGCTAGCATGTCTTTAGTGGTTTCTTTCAGATTACATGAGTATAAACAAATAGATATATAATCTCTATTTTCTGGAAGCTAAATCTTGAAGTGAAACTTATTCTGACTTTAATGTTTTGATACAGAAACCCAAATTTTTAAGATCAGTTTTTCTGATCATTTACTGTTATTTGCAGTCAGTATTTCCATTCCTATCATGGGACTTTGAATTTGCTGTCATTTCCTGTCCTACTGGCTTCCCTTGCTGGTAGTGAAAATTGATAGGTAAGTGTCTTCCAGAAGAGAAGGAATAATGAATTTGATCTTAGCTTGTTCCTTTCCTTCAGGCGGTTAAACTTCCCACACTTAAACATTCCCTTGAGTTCTTACTTGCAATGTAAACCACCCCTGCCCTATAATTCTGTTCGAATTCATCACATTTCCTTTTTTTGTGACAGATCGTGTAGAATAATATAGTTTGTAACTGGGCTTCTATGCGTGTCTATATCATTTTAAAACCCAAGTCAAGCATTTAACAAATGGAGTCCTTATAAAAGTTAGGCCCACAGTGAGATGGTTTAAAGATAACAGAGCCATGACCAAAAAAAAAAAAAAGGATCCTTTATGTGTCTTGTTTGTACACGAGTCACTCTTTGCTCTTTTTCAGAAAGTTATGAGTCCAGCTCTAATTTAAAAGGTTGTGTAACTTTAGGCCTTTGAAAGTATGTAAAAATGTTCTTCTTGGATATTTATATCTTCTGGATTTTGCGTCATGTAACCTAATCCCCTACTTTTCCTGTCTGGTACTTTCTGTATATTCTATGCAGTCTTCAGATCATAAATCTTGCATGGACTCTACTTTCATTGCTCTTAAAATTGTCCATTTTCATTGCTCTTTTTTTTAACATGACTTTATGGCATTTTTCTCAGGCAACTCAAATTGGTTGGTATTTGGGAAAACTTCATTTGTGTAAGTAGATGTTTTCTCTTTATTGTAACATATTATTCTAAGATTTCAGCTTTATACTTTGGCCCTGCTTTTTAAGCATTAGAACACCAAGAAAATGCTATTGTGTCACAAGTTGGTTATATTCCTCCTTTCTTGTCAGAGGAACTTGAAATGCGCCCTTTCAGGTGTGATGCTGGTTGTGATTGGGATGATACTTCTGGTTGGAGAATAAGAGTGATATGGTTCACCAAATGCAATGGGCTGGAAATCTCCACTGCAGCAGGCAGCAAGAGGAAAGGACCCCCACGCAGCCTTTCCACGGTTCCCTTTTCTGCACACTCGTGAGCCTTGTAGATTTGGGTTTAATTCTAGTAGTGGTCCCTGGGATGAGACTGGGGCCCTAAGTGCCTCAGAAATCTTACAGTTCTGCCCAGGATCACATCCACTATTAAGGACCACTGTGCATACTTGTTAATTTCAAGGTCAGAAGATAGCATTGATTAAAAGGAAATTCTAACAGCCCAGAGGTAAATTGTAACCCTTTGTTACTCCAGTGTTATTGCTCCTTTGTTCCTAACTTAACAGGCAGTTCAGCCTGGAATCTAAAGGGTGTGGCCTTTTATTTAGCTGTGTTCTCTTTGGTTATATACAAGGCTCATTCTGGATTCCTCAGTACTGTCCTCTCTGGACTAGAAGAAGGAACATCTTGGTGAAAGGAAAAGAGAATTGGGATAGTGATTTACACTGTACCCATTTATAATCTGGATCATCACAGAGGTAAATTCCTGAGCATAAAGGTGTACTCATTGCTAACACGCCCTTTTAGACTTATAAAATAGTACATACATCTGATTTCCTACTGAGGAAATGCACTTGAGCCCTTTTCTGCCCTTTTAAAGATCTAATGCCAGAATGAATAAGAGGAAGGAGAATTGGAAATTGATTCCAGCTACTTAGATACAAAATCTTTCCTGACGCTGGAATTTATAAAACTTAGATATCTGTTTTTTTTTCCCTCCCTAAATACTTTTTCTTTTGAACGCCACTTTGCAGGAAACTAATTTATTCACTTTCAAAAGTGGCCTTATGTTTGTCTAGCAAGGAAATCAGCAAAAGGGTTCTCAAGCTAGCGATGAAATTGGAAGCGTCTACTGTCAACCCTAGTGATAAATCAAACTGATGTTAAAGATGCAAATACTTCTTCCAGTATTCTCCTCTTCGTTTCTAGAATTGTTTAAGTTAATTAAGACAGCCAAGTACTTCATTATCTACTATGCTGCATGCTAATGGTAGATTTAAAGTTTCACTGTTTTATAATATGAACAAATTTCTGCAAATCAGATTTAAATCTCTGTATCCATCGTGTTCTAAGTCTGTGTACTTAATGATAATATTGTTAATTTGAATAATATATTTATTGTACCACAGTTAGGTTCCTAGTTTGTATGGTTTATAAATATAAGAAATTTTAGGAAACATTTGAAGCTACCACATTCAAGGCAACTATTGTCCATTTTCTCAAGAAAGTGATTAAAACAATATATAATGCATTTTTATTAGACTGTCAGGAATTTAATTACATTCAACTTAGCATTTTAGAATTTTCAATGTACTCTATTAACTAAAATTTAAAAAGCTCTTATAAATTACTGATTGGTTTCTTTCATTTGCAGCATTTAAATATTAGGACATTGACAGATGACATGGTAAGGTTATTCTCAGCGTTTCTTTGTTGTGAATTTTAACTAACTGGTGTTGATGGCATGGTGCGCTAACACCTTTGAAATTGCTAAAAACTGCATGTTTCGGAAATGTATTGTTTTTATAGTGCTAAAATAAGAGGTAGAGCTGGTAAAATAGATTGAATTGTTGCTTTTAAATAGTAAAAGGCACAAAGTAATATGTTAGTTTAAAAAATTTGTTTAATTACAAATTGTTAGTCAGCATTGAATCATTCAAATCAGCTCCTTTGTGGATAAATTGCACACTTCAAAAAGAGGCAAAAAAATAGCTGAAGACCCGTCAGCTTTCCAGAAACATGTAGTTGCTAATTAAAATAGACCAGACTAAATTATCACTAAATTATGATTTTAAAAAATTTTGCTTAAAAACTATAGAACCAAGCATGCCTTAGTATATCTTCTGCATGTCGAAAATAATAGGCTTTCTTATACTACATAGTCAATACTTCATAGCACCCTTACAGATTCTTGTATATTCAAGTACATTATTCTGATAAATATATTTTTAGATGTAATTCTTGGTTAATGGCAAAGGAATAATAACAAGACCCAAATAAACAGTAACACCAAAATATATATATTCATGATATATAGAACAAAGTATGACACCGAGTATGGTACTCTACTACCAAGTTTTAATTTCAAATTCACCTTATATCACATATGAAACTGAGTGCTTACAACATAGTAAGTACTCATAAAATGCTTGCACCCTTTGATATCCACAGCATCACCTTAGGCAGTTGGTTCAGGTGGATGTGCAAAGGGGAATGAGACATAGATCCTGGTGTGCAGACATAAAGACTTGAATTAGGGCCGGCCGAGTGGCTCAGTTGGTTAAGAGTTAGCTTAAGAGCATGAGCGCTGAGCAAAAAGGCCACCGGTTCAATTCCCACATGGGCCAGTGATGCTGCACCTGAGCTGAGCTGCCAACAGGTGGCAGGATGGCTCACTGGTGAGAGCACGTGCTCCTAACAACAAGACTGCCTGTTCGATGGTGGGCTACACCTGCCTGCGACTAAGACTGAACTCGGCACCTTGAACTGAGCTGCTGCCTGGATGGCTCAGTGGATAGAGCGTGCGCTCTTAACAACAAGGCTGCCGGGTTTCACTCCCGCATGGGATATTGGCTATGCCCACCTGCAACTAAGATTGTAACACAGAGCTTCGAGGCCACGAGCTGCCAATGGGAAGCCAGATGGAGACTGATGCCCTCCACAAGTAAGATTGAAGAACAACTTGACTGGTCCCTGTCCCCAATTCCACAATACTGTTCCCCTCCCCCAATTCCCCAATTAAAAAAAAAAAAGACTTGAATTAGAAAGTTACGTTTTATTCCTCTGGATAGTATCTAAAAATAGGGTATTTATGAGGTCAGACAATTAAGTTCATGAACTCATCCTAGAAAAAGTGCTACATGCCTCATTGCTGAATATCACTATGGTCACTTTCAAAGTACAGTAAAACCTTGGATTGCGAGTAACTTGGTTTGTGAGTGTTCCGCAAGACGAGCAAACGTTTGTAATACATTTTAACATGGTACATGAGCGATGTCTTCTAATATGAGAAGTTTGTTTCCAGAATGAATTATGCTCGCAAACCAAGGTATTGCTGTACTTCCTTTGGGAATCTATGCACTGATGCCAGTGCATAGTCCACCCTTCAAAGCAATTTTGGAACTCTTTTTCTGGAATGGCCATCAAAGCTATTGTCGTATTACCCTTGCTGTTCTGAATGTCATCAAAATATCTTCCTTTCAATATTTCCTTTATCTTTGGGTAAAGAAAGAAGTCATTGGGGGCCAGATTACATGAGTAGGGAGGCTGTTCCAATACAGTTATTTGTTTACTGGATAAAAACTCCCTCACAGACAGTGCTGTGTAAGCTGGTGCATTGTCGTGATGCAAGAGCTATGAAAAGTTAGTTCAGGTCATCTAACTTTTTCACGCAGCCTTTTCAGCACTTCCAAATAGTAAACTTGGTTAATGATTTGTTCAGTTGTTACAAATTCATAATGAATAATCCCTCTGATATCAAAAAAAAGTTAGCAACATGGTTGCAACAGGTTCATGAACTTAATTGTCCAACCTCGTATGTAAACTTTTCTGGGTAACTTTTTTCACATGCTAGTCTTTAGAAAATGGTAGCAATATGGAGTGCTTATGCAGATTACATATGTAATTTCTCATCCTGGGAGGTAGATGTCATCCTCACATTACCAGTGAGCGGGTGTAGTGAGTGGGCAGGGTAAGGTGGTAGCTCACTCAGGTGTGCACAGCTGACAGGTGGTGCAGCTGTGGCTTGAATGTTCCTCGTAGGTTGACACCCTTACACTGACTGTGCTGACGTAACTTTCAAATGGCTTCTTAAGGCCGGTAATAAAACCATCTGCAATTTTTATGTTTGAACTTTTATGAGAATATACCATGTTATACACATATTTGTAACAGCCTTATTGAGCTATAATTCACATAACATATACTTCACCCATTTAAAGTGTACATTTTGGTGGTTCTTAGTGTATTTGAAGAGTTGTGAAACCATCGCCACCATCAGTTTCGGAACCATTTCATCCCCCCCCCCAAAGAAACCAGAGTCCTTTAAGCAGTCACTCCCTGATTACCCCCACCTCCCCCAGCCCTAGGCAACCTCCAGCCTGCTTTCTGTCTGTAGATTTGCCTCTTCTGGACACTTTATATAAATGGAGTCACACAATATGGTCTTTTGAGACTGAATTCTTTCACTTAGCGTAATGTTTTCAAGGTCCATCATGTTGTTGCATGTATGTAAGTATCTCCTTTCTATGGATGAGTAGTATTCTGTGTGATATTTTTGAGGTTTATTCATACTTTATGGGTAGTCTATTTTTTCCCCCATTTTCATTCAGACTGTGCCCTTACCTTGCTTATACTTTTGTTTATGTGACTATCTTTGCTCATTGGGAGCCCACAGCCTCTACCCTAAGTTCTAGAAAACAGTCATGTCACGGAGTGGCTTCAACAGATGACTCTTGAAACCATCTTGCTCTGATTTTGCATTAATAAATGGGCCTTTCTCCATCCTGTCTCCATCCTGATCTTTCTCCATCCCGCCCCCCCTTCCTCGCCTCTCCCCTTTTCCTTGTACTCGGGCTTGGTAAGGCCAGAACTCCTGGGTTGTTACCACCGTGCCTTGTGCATGTTTATATCATGTATCATCCGTCTTTCTCATTAATGTAAACCTTTTGAAGGCAGAGACACTGTATATCATTAATATTTCCAGGCATGTCATCTGGCTCATGTTAGCATTTTCATAAACTTTTGTCAGAGGAATGGGAGAATGAGTCACTGTTTTGATCACCCGTGTGCCATGATGGCTTCCCCGGATCTGCGCCTGGTTGGTCCTCGGACAGGCCCCCCGCAGGTGGAGTCTTGCCTTGTACAGGGAGGAAGAGTGTTGACAGGGACCTGCCATCACCCTCTCTGGCCAGCTGCCCTGACCGCTGACATTGCCTTGCCCTGCCTTCATCTTAGGTGTGCGCACGACCACGGCTCCGGGATTGCACGTTGACCCTCTTCACATTGACGCGCTGGCCGAGCGGCTGCCTCCCCAGCTCTCACTGTTCTTTCCTGGTCCTGTGCTCCAGCCGGGGCGTGAGTCCAGGGATGTCTAGGGTAGGCAACGGGACCCACTGTGGTGCCTCTTAGAGAACAAGCGTGGCTGCCTCGAATAGGAGACACCAAGTAAGTTTTTCCTTACTTATTGCTGATGGATGCAGTGTGGGAACTGCATTGGGTTTGGACTCAGAAGACTCTTGTTGAAAGACAGAATTTCCCCACTTCTTAGCTCTGTGACCTTGGCAAATCAATTGTTTGAATGCTCATTTATTTGTAAAGATGGACTAATTATACTGTCTCTGCCTTCCTCATGGGGTTTTGGTGAGTTTCACGTAAGCCCTAGTAATGTTGAACTGTTACTGTCCTGTTAGTTCTGTTCCTTGTCAACCCCTTTAAAATATCTTCCCTGATGTATGGAAAGCAGGGTGGATGATACACTTGCAGTTGAGGCTCACGGGTATGTGTATTGTAGATGAACGCAGAGCTGTGGGCAGGATAGGATAGCTGGATATGCCGAGGGCTCTTGAAGCTGTTTGTGGTGAATCAGAGCTCAGGGCAGCACTTGCCAGAGATGCTTTGCGTGTTACCATGTTTCTAATTTAAAGCCTGCCACCCCCACAGCATCCATGTGGCATGTGTGCTTTTAATGTAGAACTTCTTCATGTGAATCGTTTTTTGGGGGCACAACTTGAGAGAAGGCACCTAAGAATGATGCCTGCTGTAGTCATATGTTTGAATAACAGGATTTTAGAAACGTTACTCAGAAGCATCCTGGGAAACATTAATAGTAAAAACCTGTTTCTTTAAGTTCCTTTGTTGAAGGTCTGCAAAAGTACTTTACATTTTAAGGTTATTTCTTGAGTTACTATCAGAAAGTAATTTCATAGAACACTGTTTGGTTAAAAGGATGAAGTATATTCCATAGCTTTGAGGTCTGTAGGAGAATTCATATACTTTAAACAGTGTTCATTCTACAACTGTCTGAGCATTCACGCTGTATAAAGTGTAGTCCCAGGTGCCAGGGTCTTAAAAAGGTGAAAAAAATCATTGAGTTTATGAATCATTGAAAAAAATCATTGTGTAAACAATGAGCCTCCATTGTTGATACCTGGGTTGAAAAGAAAGCTTTCCTAGTAGACATGAAAAGGTTGGGGGGAGGACAGTGAGGGGACATAAGTTTGAAAAGATGAGCTGGAAGAAATTGTGCACGTCACCATGCTGTTTTCTCCGTCACAGTGTCCACTGAGTGTTTTTTGTTTAGGAGTTGTGTTGGGCTTGTTTTTTCTCTCCTTTGCCCCTGACAACCATTTGTCTGAAGTCTGGTGCTCCCACTGTCTTCATCGCTTCTTTAATCCCACAGCTGCCACTGGTTACCATTGCAATCTTGTTTGGCCTGCAGCAGTGGTTTTCAAACTTTTTTGACTAGAGCTCACAGTAAGAAATATATTTTATTTTGTAGCTCAGCACAGGCATACATACAGTTCTCTCAGTTGAAACAAAGCTTTTTGTTTTTCTTTTTTAAAAAGATTTTATTGGGGAATTGGGGAAAGGGAATAGTGATGGGGAATTGGGGAAGGGAAACAGACAAGTTGTCCTTCAATCTTAGTTGTGGAGGACACAGCTAGCTCAGTTCCAAGTCCATTTGCCATCTGGCCGCCCGTCGGCGGCTCATGGCCACTCAGCTCAAGGTGCCCTGTTCAATCTTAGTTGCAGGCGGGGTAGCCCACTATCCCATGCAGGAGTTGAACCGGCAACCTTGTTGTTAGGAGCACGTGCTCTCACCAGCTGAGACATCCTGCCACCTGTTGGCAGCTCACTGGCAGCTCAGCTCGGGCGCAGCTCACTGGCCCACGTGGGAATCGAACCAGCGACCCTGTTGCTCAGAGCTCGTGCTCTTAACCAACTGAGCCACTCGGCCGGTCATGAAACAAAAGTTTTAAGAAACGATATTTAATACTTCTAAGCATAATGAACTCTGATCTTTCCCTCCCATCCCTTTCTACTCTTCACTCCTCTCCATTCCATTAAAAAAAAAAGTGCTCCAATCCACTGCATTGATTCATGATCCACAAATGGGTCACAAATATCGCTAGAAACAGACATTGGTTTGTACAGGAAGTTTTGAGGTCTCCACATTTGCATCTGCTCTTTACTTTATGACCTGTGGCTGAATGTAAGAGAGCTGGGGAGAGTGCCGGCTCTGCCACTTACTAGCTCTGTGACTTCACATAAGCTTTGGTATCCCTGTTTATAGGGATTTTTAAGGGATAAGTTAAGGATACTGCCAAAATGCTCGGTAAAGCATGCATTCACAGAATTAGTGGTATGATTAGTATCACATCCTTTTTTATTGAGAGATGATTTATATACAGTACAATGTACCAATTTTAAGAGTTTTGACAAATGTCTGCAATTGTGCATATACTACAATCATGATATAAAACGTTTCCATCGCCCAAAAGGTTTCCTCTGTGCCCTTTGCCATCCGTTCTCCTCCCGCATCCTGGCCCTTGATCAGCTTTCTGAACTCCAGTTCATTGTCTAGACTTTCACATAAACGGAGTCACATAGGATGTGGCCTTTGTGTCCGGCTGTCTCTTACTTAGTATCATGCTTTGGAGACTAATCTGCTTGGGTGTATCAGAAATTTGTTCTTTTTATTACTGAGTAGTATTCTGTTATTTGGTAATACTGTAACTGGTTTATGTATTCAATAATTTGGGTTGTTTTCAGTTTTTGGCTATTATGAGTAAAGCTATTATGAACATTCGAGCACAGTTCTTTTTTTGGACATATGCTAATTTTGGAGGGAGAGTGGTAAGTGTATGTTTAGCTTTATAAGAAATAGATTGTTTCCCCAATGATTACTGATGCTGCACGTCTTTTCCTGGGCTTATTTGCCATTCCTATCTTTTTTTTTTAAACTTTATTGGGAAACAGGGCCCATCAGCTGAACATCAAGTAGTCGTCTTCAATTTAGTTGTGGAGGGTGCAGTTCTTTGGCCCATGTGGGAATCAAACTGGCAACGTTGGTGTTACGATCACTGTGCTGTACCCAACTGAACTAACAGGCTGCCCCAATTCCTATTTTTTTTTTTTGAAATGTCAGTTACTAGATGTAGGATTATTCAGGTGACCTGTTTCTTCTTGAGTGAGCCTTGGTAGTTTATCTTTCAAGGAATTTTTCCATATCATCTACATTGTTGAATTATGAGTTGTTTGTAATATTTATCCTTTTAATGTAGGATCTGTATTGATTTCCGTGATTTGTAACTTATTTCCCTTGTAGCCAGAAATTAGAGTTCGTGTGATTTCTATCCTTTTCAATTTTGAATCTTGATTTCTGTCTCAGAATGTGGCCTATTTTGGTGAATGTTCCATGTGCATTCTGTTTTTGTTAAAATTGGAGTATAAATAGGTCAAGTTGGTTGATAGTGTTGGTTCACATCCTCTGTATTCCTGAATTTTGGTCTGCTCATTCTAACAATTATCTAGAGAAGTGCTGAAGTCTCCAAATATAATTTAGGATTTTAAAATTTTTTTCTTTCAGTTTTATCAGCTTTTCATGTTTTTGAAACTCTCCAATTAAGTGCATATACATTTAGGATTGCAATGACTCCTTTATCCTTATGAAATGATCCTTTTTATCCCCAGTACTGTTCATTCGTTTTAGTTTTTAGATTTCTCTGCTTTACTTGATCCAGTTTTCTCTTTGCCCTTTGAAGAACTAAGATTTCTTGGCTTCTGTGATTCCAGACTTGATTGGTTTCATATCCCTCTGCCCTTTCCTTGTCTGTCTATGTTGTGTGTGTTTTTCCTTCGCTTGTCTCAAACTTGTTATTTTTCAGGTTTCTTTCCTGAAGCCACTGCTCTCCTCTGTACACAGTGCTTTACCTGGGAGATCACCTTGGTCTTTGTCTCCGTCGATGACCTTTTCCTCATTTTGAGACATATCATTGCATTGGCCTGCTGAATACCTTCATTTGTACTTGAAACTCTACATGTCCCGATTTAAACCCTTTACTTTCTCCTTAAACTTTTTTCCACTCCTATATTGTCCTAAAAGGTTGCGTTATCCTTCTAATGTTTCTGATTATTTCTTGAATTTATTTCCTCCTCTCACCCCCTTCTGTTATAGCACTAGTCCCCTTGTCAGGACTCTCACAGCTTCCTGTTGCCCTCTAAAAAGGCCAGCTGCCTGCACGGCAACCAGAGTAACCTCAGTCGCAGCTCTGACCATATTTTACCCTATTTGAAACTGCTCAGTTGCATCTGTTATCTATAGAGCAACCCTAAGCTCTTTAACAGGGCGTATAAGGCCTCTGTGGTAGGACCCTGTATATTTTCCAATTTGATATACATCTGTCAGTCAACATGCAGGAACCTTCCAGGGAATAGACAGATGTGAGATAAGTTGCTGGAGAATTTATGTAGAGAATATAGAAACATGGCTGCTGATTGGAAGAAGGCATGCGAAGTGATAGCAAGGACCAGGTAATGAGGTGTGTGCTAAGTAGTGTTTCAAATGCTAGCGTTATAAACACATTTCATTGTCAGAGCAAGCATCTTAGTAGGCATTATTATTATTTCCCTTTTTAAAGATGGAGAAACTGAAGCAAGAGAAGTTAAGTAACGTGTTCAAAGTTGCATGGGGCAGCCAGAAAAACTCTGGCAGGCTGGCTCCAGAGAACACCATCTTTAATAAGAGTTATATTGCCACTTAAGTGCCGTCCCTTTCTCCATCGAGAGGTAAAATCTAGAGGTATATCCCATTACTTTCTGTTTTTCTTTAAATCTCTATATGAGACGTCTGACCTTTAAACTGACATGGAAAAAAATGTATCATAGCCATTGGTCTTAATCCTGAGAAAGCTTACAATTGTAAAGACATATTGTATCCAAGAAGTTTCCTATGATAAGAAATGAAGTACAGTATTTTGAATATTTCTAGTAAACAAAACTGAGAGGTTTATCCCAATAGTGATATCTGTGGCTGAGATGGCAACAGGTGGAGGAAATGATTTTGAAAGATTACGACGTAGAAAAACTGTGTGGAAACCACTTCCCAGACCCAGCAACTGCAGTCTGCTCCCAGATAAAAGCACAGACGTTCCTGGTTCCCCTCAAGCTCCCCATGGGGAGTGGGGTACTGAGGTCACTGGGATGTCACCTGGTCTGGGGCTGGGTTCAGGTGAGTGCTGAGTGCTTTCAGAAGCTGTCCCTGTCCTCTGTGGGCCTTCTTGCTCACTCAGTAGCCAACTGCTACCAGAAAACCCCAGCATATTCCTGGGTGTTCCTGTGACTGGTTCACTCAAAGACAAGTTCTCCAGGTGAATGTGCCTAACGGGACTGGGTTTTGTGTACCTGCGGACTATTGCTGGATGTGATGTGTTTTGTGGGACATATGCTAAATTAGACATCATCCTTAGAAAATAAAATGATTTTGATCATCTGAGTATGTGCCTAACTTGCAAGTCAGTTAATAGAACATACATCATTAACTTTAAAAAAGAGCTCAACTTAAAAGAATTATTTAAAATAATTTTCTCATTGGCCTGGTAGGATAATAAAGCTTTTATATTGGGTTGTCGGAAAAGTCATGACGTATTTTTTCTGTTTTTCGTTGCAGAAATGCATCATGACTTTTTTGACAATCCGATACTGTAATTTCAGTTCATGATGCATTTTCATGACCTTATTATATTTTCTTTGGTAAGTTAAAAACAGTGAGTGGTTAAGCAAAAAGTGTGATAATGTTTTCCACAATTTTTCTTTAAAATGATGTATTCAAAATATACTCTTCTATATAAAGTAGAAATACCAAGATGGACTGGGGCAACTGAATAGATGTGGTGAAATACATCAAAATAAGTTCTATAAAATTTAAGCTGTTCACAAAGTCAGGTGGGCCTTCCTGAGCCCATTAATATGAGTTAATTAGAGCTTCCTGTACTTAGATTTTCAGTGTTAACACTTAAGTACTGTCTTAGGATCTTTAAATATTTATGAAACAGTTTAGAGAGCTCCTCCTTAAATCAGTAGAAACTTGGGAATAAAATGAAGAGCTCTCAGAGTTGAATATACTAAGATGTAGTAGTGTGTGCAGACTTGTTTATTCATCCTTTTATCCATTCATTCATTAAACATTTATCGAGTGCAAAGATGAATAAGACTGTCTGTTCCCTCTGGGGACAGTGGGAAACATTTACACCATCAGTCTACATTTGAGTGCAGTGTGATGGGTCTGCAACAGTAGTGTAAGGGTCAGTGAAAGTGCTGAGGCGAACTTTGATCTTGGAAAAGACTTCATGGAGAAGGTGAACTGCAGCTGAATTTTGAAGGACAAGGTGGGATCCAGGCTGGTAGCAGTGGTAGTAACTTTTTACTCTGTGATAATTTTACTTTCTGGATATCAACTGAATGGATTCCTACTGAAGTGCCAGGTTGGCAAGTAGAAAGCAACTGTTGATGTCTTTGGATAATTTTCATGAATGGGTGCTGTGGGTCTGTCTTAGAAATACAGTGTAACATTCACTTATTGAGACAATTTACATTTTCTTTTAAGCATAGAGTATTGTAATATTTGATTATATACAATTTGAGGGATGTGGGTAGATAGAACTTTGAAGTTTTTTGAACATTAAATTCTTCTAAAATCGTTTTATGCTCCTTTCCTTTGGTAGTATTTTCCTTATGGCAGTAAGGTATTGCTTCATGGTATTATATAAATGTATGCTTGTTTTTAGTGTAAGGGACTGCTCTTTGAATGATAAGTGTTAGGAAGAGTCTGGGTTTTATTGAATGTATAGAAGACATAACACCTGGCATTCTTCCTGATATTGTTGAGAAGGATTAGCAGGAAGCAGTGGTTTGTGTCCCAGTTATGGAAGCCCGGAAGCTATTCATTAATTTACGTAACAAATATTAATAGGACACATGTTACATACTCAGGACCATGCTAAGTTCTAGGTGTAGTTTGGTGAATAAAAGAACAATTCCTGTTCTCAGGGTCTTGACCCTAGTTGAGTAGACACCTATGAGGTGAGGCAGTTTTGGAATAGTATCCGTACTATTCTGTAGGCATGCAGCATGAGGTCTGCAGGCATCTCACCCAATCTCGAGGAGTCAGGAAGTCTCCTACATAAGACGTAGCTCAAACTGAGAGCTGAAGATTGAGTTGAAATTCACCAGATTAGGTGAAGGGGACATGAGTTGCGGACGTGGATCGGCGCTAGCCCCAAGGAACAGCATGAGCACATTTTGGAGGCTATAGGTCAGTGGTTCTCAACCTGTGGGTCGCGACCCCTTTGGGAGTCGAACAACCCTTTCACAGGGGTCGCCTAAGACCATCAGAAAACAAAAAGATATTTACATTACGATTCGTAACAGTAGCAAAATGACAGTTATAGAGTAGCAACGAAAATAATTTTATGGTTGGGGGTCACCACACATGAGGAACTGTATTAAGAGATCGCGGCATTAGGAAGGTTGAGAACCGCTGCTCTAGGTTATTCATCTAGATGACACAGTGTAAGGGCAGGGGAATGGTGAAGAGGCTGCTTGGAGAGGAAGCAAGGTTCTGATGGACCGTTGAGCCATGGTAAGACATTCGAATATCATCCTCGAGTCATGGGCATACAAAGGTTGAAGGATTTTAAGCATGGGAGTGAGGGACACAACTGGATTTGCATTTCAGGAAGATCAAAATGCTGTCAGTATAGAGGACAGCTCCCAGAGAGGCAGGGGTAGAGGGACAGTGAAGACACAGGCCATTTAGGAGGCTGTAGCAGTTGTCTAAGTGGCCTAAACTGGGGTAGTGGCAGTAGGGACAAAGATGAATTAAGTACAGTTCACATGCCTTGATTTGATTTCTTATTAATTTTCATTAGTTATTGCAATTCAAGTCACTTTTCTGTTGACATGAGTCAACACCGAAAGTCATAATCCATGTCATCAACAAGCACCTAGATGCTTCTGTCCCTATGCAGGTCCACTTTTTCTTTTAAGCTGACATGGTCTCCCAGCTCCTCCAGACCTCTGTATCTCTCAAAGCCTATCATTTGGAATGTTTGCTTTCCCTCTTGCTCTAACAGAAATCTCTAGGTGTCCTTTGAAGGCTTTACTTTCCTGGTATCTTCTTCCTTCAAAGGCTTCCAGCCCCTTTTAAGCATTTCTATGCTTTTCTCCTTCTTGGTCTTAACTGTAGGTTTTCTCATCCCTCCCACTGATCCATTGAAGGTGTTAGAACTTGACTTACTTTCTTCTTTTCCACCACTGTTTCTGTTGCTATTCCATATCTACCTACCAGGGGTTCTTAACCTGGGGTTCATGGACCACCAAGGGTTTTGTGGTAGGATTCATGGTGTCCTTGAACTTGAATGGGAAAAAGATTAAATTTTTATTTTCATTCACCTTTTAAGTGAAATTTAGTATTTTTAAAAATTGTGAATATAGGCACCTCCCCTCTCACAGTAGGAGTTGGCCTATGACTTTATCACCACGGAAATCACAGATGGTTTCAAAACATTATGGTTATTGAGGATATTTCAAAAAATGATTTGTGTTCAACACCATGTTGAAATTAGGCTTTGCATTACCCCTTGCTATGTAATGCATTCATAAAGATGAATATATATTACTGTTATAATTTAATATTTTTACAACCCTATTTTATTTAGTTTTCTTTGTAATTGTGTGTATTTTAGGCATTGAAAAGTATTCTACAAGGAGCTCTGTATTAGTCATCTATTACTATATAATAAATTATCCCAAAACTTAATGACTTAAAACAACAATAAATATTTAACATTTCACAGTTTCTTGGGTCAAAAATTTGGAAGTGGCTTAGCAGGACAGTTATGGTATAGTACAAGATTGCATGAAAATAGGTATAAGAGTACATGGAAATTGATAGATAACTTTGATAAATATATATGTACTTTTGGGTTTCAGGTTTACCTTCACATAGAATTGATTCTATAATTACAGTGAACTTATATTTGCTTAATAACTCTCCTGGATTGCATGAAAATATCTACTCCCTTCTGTGTTCTAGGGAAGTGTGTTTGTGATCTATACATAGTTTTTCCAGACATTTCAAGTTGTAAGATGACTAATAATTACAATATCTTCCTTTTGTTTTACATTATAAAAATAGTTCTTTGTTAGTATTTAAAACATTGTAAGAGTGAAAATTGTATCTTCACTGTTACAATATACTGTAGCTAAAAATTCAGATAGTTTTTAGAGCCTGTTTTTTGGTTTAATTAATTTTATTTAAACTGTCATTACTGGTTATCAGTGTGAGATAACACTCAGTAGGGTGCTCATTTAACTTCCCCTGAAGATAAGTGATATTAATTTATAAAACTCAGTACACCCCAGACACAGCTGTAGCCATATTAATTAAGTGTGGTGTTCCACCTCCAAATAGCATTGTGATAGAATTCCCT
>NW_017732389.1:44093-48405 GCF_001890085.2 Hipposideros armiger | reverse complement strand
GCTGCACCAATCTGCATTCCCACCAACAGTGTATGAGGGTTCCTTTTTCTCCACAGCCTCTCCAGCACTTGTTATTATTTGTCTTGTTGATGATAGCCATTCTAACTGGTGTGAGGTGGTATCTCATTGTGGTTTTTATTTGCATTTCTCGAATGATTAGTGATGCTGAGTATTTTTTCAGCATTATTTTCATAGTGAATTTAAAGACGGATTTTGAAAGATAAGCATTATTGTCTTTGCATCTCATTACTTGAAGACATCCTGCTTTTTTGTTGAAGTGAATAATCAATAGTGTGACTGGTTCTTTTAAATTGAGAATTTTAA
Organism: Hipposideros armiger; assembly: GCF_001890085.2. NCBI lineage: Eukaryota > Metazoa > Chordata > Mammalia > Chiroptera > Hipposideridae > Hipposideros > Hipposideros armiger. The sequence continues at coordinate 48,081 of NW_017732389.1, read as the reverse complement.
GTATCTTATTTGCTATAGTACTTTCTGTGATGATAGGAATGTTCTCTATGTGCTTTGACCAGTGAGGGGGTCACTAGCCACGTGTGGCTCTTGAGCACTTGATGTGTGGCTGGTGCAGTTAAGGAACTGAATTTTTAATTTATGTTTAAATAATGACATGGGGCTAGTGGCTCCCGGAGTCAATAGTACAGCTCTATGTACTGTACATATTATGGCAAAAACAGTAGCTTCACGTGCACAGTTATGCTGAGCAATTCACAGCAACATTGTGCTTTTCAAGTGTAGTTGAAGACTTTCGTATTTTTTATTGTTACCATTTGTGTAAGTCTTGTTTCTCTGTGAGGAGTAGGACTTGTGAAATTCAAGAAAATTTCAGTGAATAAGCAGTTAACTTTGTAAACTAACATCTCTACAATTTCAGGTATCAGCTAACTATTTGATGATCTAATTGTAGAAGAGGTTCCATTACAACATACTCCAGCTTTATTTTCTGATGCTTTAGCAGCCCTACTCTGTAGTTGCTCATGAAGTTCAAATACAGAGCAGCTTGAGCAAAATGTGTTTACCAGGCCCACAGGCTATGGACATATAAGTGGAATTCCATTCTTAAAATTCCTGGTCATCTCCCTCCTCCATGGTGGTCTGCACTACCGAAAGGGCTCTGGACAGGGGGCTGGGGCCCAGGGCACTGAGTGATAGTTTGATTGCCAACCAGTAAATTAGCTAAGTTGCCCATGTCAAACTGTTTACATTGCTATTTTGTAAAGCAAAGGTCACCGGTCATTATACTCTGAATTTTATAATTTTAAGATTAGACGGAATCTTTTGAGGTTGTCTGATTTCTCTTCTGCTTTTNAACCTGGGCTGCGTTTCAAGCTTTTAGCACAGTGGGTAACATATAGAAGGGGTCCAATAAATATTAGCCATTGTTATTTCTATGGCTAGAGATTTTTATTTTAAAAAGTTTGGGCTTTAGGTGAAAACTGAGAATTTTAAATTTCTTCTATACTGAGGGAACCGTAAGGTTGTGCATTCATAAATTAGCTTGCGAATTGCTCTTCCCATTCATTGACGTGTTTACATTTATAATATTGATGTTGTATTAATGATGTTTTGCTTAATTTCATGTCATAAGTTTAGCATATTAATCAAATTACACTTCTATGGTGTGTGAAGAGGAGTCAGCACAGTTTCTACACTGAGGGATTGTTATAACTTTTATAGAAGAGATGACGAAGTGTTTCAGAAGACAGGCAGAGTCTCCAGTCTCATTTCTTAAAACAGCTTTTTTGGTGTCTCCTACTTTTTAAAAACAAATATGGAGAATTGGGGAACTAATATACATAGTAGGGACAGTAGCTTCCAGACACATATTCATGCAGAGACAATTTTATGTTGCTGGGTTATTCCAAAGTAGAGGGTTTTTATATTGGTGAGTTAGATGCTCCTCTGCTTAGTTACTGTGATACATTGTACATACACTTACTACATTTTGTATATAGCTATATAATTACTTGTTTATATGCTTGTCTTCTTCACTTGGTTGTTAGTTATTTCTGTTCTAAATAGCTCATTTATCTTTGTATGACCAACATCTAACAGAGTAACCTCTCCATTGTTCTTCATTTCTTTTTGTAAATTGGGGATTCCATTTGGTATCATTTCTCTTTGGCCTGAAAAACTTCTTTTGACACTTTTTGTGTGTAGTATAGGTCTGCTGGAGACAAGATTCTCTCAGCTTTTGTCTGTGTGAAAAACTTTTTTTTTGCTTCTGTTTATGAAAGGTAGTTTCACTGGACATAGAATCACAGGATGCCAGTATTTTTCTATCAGTTCTTTACAATTTTGTTGTCTTTGGTCACTGTTGTTTCTGGTGAGAAATCAGTTGTCATTTGTATCATTTTTCTCTGTGTATGTATGTAAAGTATTCGTTTCTCTAGCTGAACTTTTATGGTTTGCCTTTTATTTTTAATTTCAGCAGTATGATTAGGAGATGCCTAGTTGTGGGTTTTTTTTTGTTTTTTTAAAAATATTTTTCCTAGAGTTTGCTGAGTTTCTTGGATCTGTGAATTGATTTTTTTTAATCAATTAGGACACTTATCTCCTGAAATATGTCTTCTGTAACATATTCACTCTTCTTCTTCTGTACCCCAATTATACTTGTATGACATTTCGTAGCACAGATCCTAGGTACTGTGTTTTTTCTTATTTTTCTTTTCCCATTTTTTTTCTGTTTTGATTTTGATACTTGATCTGTGTTTAGGTTCACCGATTCTTTCCTCAGCAGTGTTTAGTTCTGTTAAGCCCACCTAATGAATTATTCACTTATGATACATTTTTCATTCTAACAGACATTTCCATGACCTTGTTGCTAAAATTCCCCATATCTCATGTATCATATCCACTCTTTTTACTATATCCTTTGCCATTTTTATAAATCTAATTTTTAATTGCCTACCTAGTAATTCCACCACCTGGGCCATCTCTAGGTCTGCTTCTTTTGACTAGGGGCTACATTTTTTTGATCCTTTGTGTGTCTCACAATATTTGATTGTATGGTAGACATTTAAACATTTTTAGTACAAATTAAATTATTTGCTTCCAAAAAAGGCATGCCTTTCTTTCAGGCTGCTAGAATAGAGGGTGAGTCTGTGTGATCTCTAGTTGAGCTGGGTTTGGGTTTCCTTTGTGTTTTCGTTTTGTTGAGCTCAGCCATGACCTCCACTGTTTCGAGGGCTCGGAATCTGAGCACCAATGAGATTCTGACAATCCGTTTTTTGGTTTCACAACTCAACTACTAGCTTTCAGAACTGTGGGGTATCTCTTTCTGTTGTAAAGTCCTGATGCCTATTTTTAGGGTTATGGTAGAGTTCTCTTTTTGTTCCCAGTTTACTTCTGGCTCTCTGTTTCTTCAGGAAATCTCTCTCTGATCTGATATCCTGCTCCCAGCCTTCAGAGGGCAGTTGTCATGGACTCTCTAAAGGCCTAGCGTGCTTTACTGGGATTTCTCTCAGGCCCTTAGCCTAGTAGCCTAGGCTGGTGACTTGAGAGGGCAGCTGCTTCATGTTGGGAGACACCTCTCATGCCTCAGGGAGCATCTTGCTCACTTTCCTGCCCTCCCCACCCATTGACCTGCCACCCCAGGCAGTGGGTGAAGACTGCAGGGGAGGAGTTGGTAGGTGGGTGCAGACTCGCTTCTTGACTGGGGCTTCGTGGAACCCTAGTTTGTCTCGCCAGCACCCCTGCCCCTGTCAATACAGCTCATTAAATTTAAGGCAAACTGACTCTGGTTGGTGAACATACAATCACTGTATAGATGATGTATTACAGAATTGCAGAATTGTACTCTTGAAACCTATGTAATTTTATTAACCAATCCTACCCCAATAAATTTAGTAAAAATTAGAAAAAAAAAAAGGCTTCTCTTCACTCTTGTTCAATTTACTCTTCTTCAGCTGTTTGTAAGGGGTGAGAGCAGCCAGTCACTTCCTGATAGTTAGTTCTAATAGGTTTTGTTGTGTCCTCAGCTCCCTGATGGGTTGAAATCAACAGCTGCTATGATTTTGTAGGTTTTGTGTCTTGTTTTGGTTGATAGGATGAGAGTAGGGTTGTTTTGTGACTACTTCCTAAATCCTACCAGAAGCTTTTGTATTCTGGGTACTTTAATGTTTAAGTCATGTTAGATGGAATATGTGTGAGTCTAGAACATAGTATTTTTCCCTCAGCATTATCTTTTTTTAATTAAAGTTTATTGGGGTGACAATTGTTAGTAAAGTTACATAGGTTTCAGGTGTACAGTTCTGTAATACATCATCTCTATATCACATTGTGTGCTCACCACCCAGAGTCAGTTCTCCTTCCATCACCATATATTTGACCCCCTTTACTCTCATCTACCACCTCCCCCCTTACCCTCTGGTAACCGCTAAACATTGCCTGTGTCTATGAGTTTTTGTTTGTTTGTCTTGTTCCTTTGTTGTTTTCAGTT
>NW_017732389.1:40792-41868 GCF_001890085.2 Hipposideros armiger | reverse complement strand
TCGTTTTGAGGATAAGATAAATGTTGAGAAGGAAATACTCATTGTGTGCCATTTTATCTTTCTCTGTAGCTGGACAAATTTGCCAGCATAAAAATTCCAGGGAGCAAGAAAGAGAGACCTCCACTTTCCAACCTGAAGGCTGCATTTGCAGGCAATGATTGCGGTTCAGGGATGACGGAACACCTTCCAAAGCCACTGTCAGAGAATGAAGTCTTAGAACTTTTCGAAAAGATGATGGTAAGACTTTTGATTCTCACAAGTGTTGTTTGATGTCAAAGCCTTAGCCTTTGATCATATTTTCGGAACACCAAACATATCTGGAAATTGTGCTCCATAGGGTGGTTTCTGATGTCATTTCAGGTAGCACTTGAGACACCGAAGCTTTACAATTACAAAAATAAGAATCTGAAGAAAAATGTCATGGCAATTTTTTGGTCTGTACAGGATATATAAAAATAAATACTCTAAGGTGTCTAATGATACATTTTTGCCTTGAATGGATTATCTACGTGGTCTGTCTGTTTGGGTTTGGCTGCATTTTGGGATGATGGACACAGTGCCCTATGCATGAAGGGTGCTGATTTTGTCACCTTTGCTTGTCTGTTTCTTGGTTCTCAGGATAACCGAGCCCTTTAGTCCTGCCACAGTTATGTCCGTAGAGACTGGAACTAACTCATTTGAATTGTGCCTGTTCTAGTAGCGATCCCTGGGGTCACTTGTGGCCTTCAGCTGCTTCTAAATGATGGTGATTCTCTGGTTCTCTGGCAGACTCCTGGCCTTCAAGCTGGCTGAACTAATTTGACCAGTAACCCACAGATGTTAAGTGCATTCAAACCACTTACCACAAAATGAATGCTAATTTTATGTAAATAGATTATTTACATACATAGTTTCTCCCCTCAAGTTGCTTATTTCTTAGGATTCAAAACAAACAATTGAAAAACTAAATGAGTAAGAAATGCCAGAAGGTAGTATTTAATGTTTAAGCGATTTGTAAGTTCAGGGTAGAATGAAACTACTTTTAATTTTTGAGATAGCTAATTAGTTTCAGGGGAAACCAAAGTGGAAGGGCAATC
>NW_017732389.1:19506-38412 GCF_001890085.2 Hipposideros armiger | reverse complement strand
CAAAGTACCTGTCAGGAGAAACAGGAGTGCCAGGATAGATTATTGGCACGTGGCAATTTGGATGGTGGGCTTAGCTAGTCTGAAGGCAGCAGGGCCGGCCGGGGCCAGAAGTCTGGCTGGTAGCTGCAGCTCAAGTTCAGGATCTAGGGTAGAACAGCGGCCTGGGAAAGGCAAACGGTTAGTGCACGCCTCAAAACCCTCGTTTTCCGAACCAGCTCCTAGGATGCTTTTCTCAAACAGGATAAAATGATTCTTATTGGACATCATGAAAGGAGTTTAAATTGTGTTTACATGAAGTAAAAACTTTGTTTTGAAGAACCTCTTTTCCCTCTTCAAGACAGCCCTTTGAAAGACAGGGTGCTCACTTGATTGCTTAATGACTGTGAAGTACAATGTGATCCTTCAGCATTGGCACTCACTTCACTTAGGGAATTACTTGGTCTCTGGGTAGTCATTTCAGTGTGCTTTTTCAAAGTAGTGATGAATTTTTAGTTACACATCTTAAGGGCTTTTTCTCCCGTTCATCTTTTGGTGAAAGCAGGTTTTCCCTGAAAGCCCATATTGGTTTCTCTGTGGATCTAGAACACCACTGAATACACAGCTTTGACTTCTGGAAGTCAAACTTCCGTGGTTGCTCTTGAACCCACTTGAGGGGTGTGCGACTGTTTTTTCTGAAGGAGGTGAACATGGTGAGTGTCAGTGGGACGTGACTTGTCTGTCCTATCCGTTGCCTCCCGCAACCAGCCCTCTCGGCTTCTTTCTTTCCTGCCCCTGCATGGACCCCATGGCAGGCCCCAGAGCTTTGCATTCGCTTTCAGAGTATAAAAACCCTAGTTTGATATAATTAAACAACTTAATTTTCATCCAGAGAAAGCTTCTGCCTTTCAATCCTGCTCCTCTTGGCATCTATTAGGGGCTGTGCTTGGGGACTGACGTTGAGCTCTTCTCTGTTTCTCCACCTTTTCTCTTCTCTGCCCTCTAGACGGACTCTGTCTCCCCCAGGACTAGATTGGAGGTGAGGGGAGAAGGAACAAGAACATGCTCTCTGGCCTAGGGTATTTATAAATCTGGCATCGGTGCCCTGAGGTGTTGGATTAGTTTTTTATTGCTGCTGCAACAAAGTGCCACAGATTTGGTGCCAACATATTGTCTCCTAGTTCTGTAAGTTAGAAGTCCAGGTTGGCTCGTCTGGTTTCGTTAGGTTTCCCAAGGCAGAAATCACTGTCTAATGCCTGGGCTCTTATCAGAGGGGCTTTGGGAAAAGCTCTCTTCCAAGTTCATGTTGGTAGAATCTAGTTCCTTGCTGTTGCCGGAGTGAAGTTCCAGTTTCTTTGCTGATCACCTGTGCAGTGTCCTTAGCTTCCAGAGGTTCCTTATTGTCCTTCACGTGGGCTCCTATACCTCAGACATACCGAGTCCATCTCATGCTTACGATCTTCTGAGTCCCCTCTCCTGACCCCCCTCTCCCCCGCCCATCGCATCTCTTGCCTCCATCTGGAGTAAGTTCTCTGCTTTTAATGGTTCATATGTTAGATTAGGTTTACCCAGATAATACAAAATAATTTCCCTATTGTTACCTTAATTATACCTGCAAAGTCCCTTTTGCCACGTAATATATTTACAGGATCTAGCGATTGGAGTGTGGAAACCTTTGGGGGACTAATTTGCCTGCGAGAGGTATAGGAGATTATACACGCTGATTCCTTGCTCCTGGGGCACTTTTGTGGCTCCCCCTTCAGACTCTCACCCACAGCCCCTTTGACCCATGATGTCTCCTTTGTCTGGCTCTTCTGCTGCTGTCTTCCACGAGCCCATTCCTCTGCTGGGGCCACCTTTTGGGGGCAGCACCACTGAGGTGGTCCAGGCCTGCCTCTCCCTTGGGAACGCATGTCCTGTCCACGGGGAGCTAATGCATCCTTTCCCCCTAGCTCCTGTCCCTTATCTTGAACCTTCAGAGCGTGTCCTCTACACGGAGTAGTTTACTCTGGCTCTCTCTACCCGTAGCTCTTAATTCTTGCCATTGTTTTCTTCCAGACGTTTGCCTGTCTCCTTGCTGGTGGCTTTCCGACCATCAGATCCTGTTTGCAACCTGTCAGGCTGCTGACCATTCCCTCTTCCTTGCGTCTCCCTTTTTTCTTTGGGCACCGTGACACTTGTTTCCCGTTCCTGACTTTGCTCCTTTCTGGCTAATTCTTATCAGTTTACTTTTTAGGTTTTTTTTTCTTCTGTCTGTCCTCGCCGCCCCCCCCTCCCCCCTGCAGTGGTGCCTCTGGCAGTCTTGTTTTTCCTGTATCTACTTTGGTCCCTCACACACTCCCCCTTGTGGGTTGGAGCGCTTTCATGTTGTAGAATATCCTCTGTATTCTGACACCTTGCTATGTCTTGTGTAGAACAGCAGCTACACTTGAACTCTTTAAGATACTAAACCTTAACAAACCAGACGCTGAACTCATTGTTTTCGTTTCCCCCCCGCTTTACTGAGATGCAGCTGACATACAACATTGTATAAGTGTAAGGCGTACAGTGTGATGATTTGATAGACAAATACCAGGGGTGCCATTTGGGGGGTGCCAAAAAATGTATGCACATGACTTGTATTCATCTTTTGTTATTGGTATACATTGGGCATTGCAATTTTAATACAGTTTTTTTCCTTTCTTAAAATGTGTATACATTTTTTTGGGCACCCTCTGTGTATTTCAGAATGATTACCACACTAAGATTAGTTAACACATCCATCACCTCACATAGTTTGTTTTTCTTGTGGTGAGAGCTTTAAAGAATTACTCTTAGCAATTTCTAGTATATAATATAGTAGTGTTAACTAGAATTAACATGATGTACATTCTCTCTCGAGAATGTATTCATCTTATAACTGCAAATTTGTACCCTTTGGCGCCTTCACCTATTTTCCCCACCCCTCAGCTCCTGGCAACCATAAGTGTACTCTATTTCTATGTGTTTAATGTGCTTTTGAATTCACTTTGCTAGTATTTTGTTGAGATTTTTTACATCTATATTTATCTAAGGTATTGTCCTCTAGTTTTCTTGTAGTGTCTGTTTGGCTTTGGTATCAGGGTAATGATGGCCTGGGAAAATGAGTTTGGGAGTGTTCTCTCCTCTTCAGTCTTTGGGAGGACTTTTAGAAGGATTGGTGTTAACTCTTTAAATGGTTTGCCATTGAAGCCATCTGGTCCTGCCATTTCTTTCTTTCTTCCTTTTTTTTGAACTTTCTTTTTTTTTAATTGGGAATTGGGGAAGGGGACCAGCCAAGTTGTTGTTCTTCGTTCTTAGTTGTGGAGGTTGCCAGTCGCCATCTGTCTTCCTATCGGCAGCTCGTGGCCTCTAAACTCAAGGTGCTGTGTTCAATCTTAGTTGTAGGTGGGCATAGCCACCATCCCATTCGGGAGTCGAACCAGCAGCCTTATTGTTAAGAGCACATGCTGTATCCACTGACTGAGCCCTCTGGGTGGCAGCTCAGCTCAAGGTGCCGAGTTCAGTCTTAGTTGTGGATGGCCATAGTCACTATCCCATGTGGGAGTCGAATCTGGCAGTCTTGTTAAGAGCGCACACTCTATCCACTGAGCCATCTGGGTGGCAGCTCAGCTCAAGGTGCCCAGTTCAGTCTTTGTGGGTGGGTGGGTATAGCCCACCATCGAACAGGCAGTCTTGTTGTTAGGAGCACATGCTCTCACCAGTTGAGCCATTCTGCCACCTGTTGGCAGCTCAGCTGCAGCTCAGCTCGGGCGAAGCTCACTGGCCCATGTGGGAATCGAACCAGCGGCCCTGTTGCTCAGAGCTTGCGCTCTTAAGCTAACTCTTAATCAACTGAGCCACTTGGCTGGCTCTGGTCCTGCCATTTTTTTGTTGGGAGATTTTTGATTACTTATTCAATCTCATTACTCATTATTGGTCTGTTCAATTTTCTATTTCTTCTTAATTCCGTCTTGGTAGATTATATGTTTCTAGTAATTATCCATTTCTTCTAGGTTCCTTAAATTGTTGGTGTATATATAATTGTTCATAGTCTCTATGATTTTTGTATTTCAGTGGTATTGGATGAAGTGTGTCCTCTTTCTGAGCTTATTTGCCACAGTTGTATAATGTGCCTTGATATCTCAGACTCTCTTTCCCCCATTCAAAATGTTCTTGGTTATTCTTGGCCCTTTTGCCTTTTTATATTAATTTTACAGTCAGTTAAGGTCCATTATAAACGGTGTTGGGATCGGGATTGGAAGTGCAGTGACTTGGTTGATTTAGGCAAAGTGAATACCATTGTGATATTGTTTATCGATCTGTGAACACTATGTGTTACATCTCCAGTTATTTATTTTTTGGGATTTTCTGTTCCTGAACAGTGCACATTTATAATTTTCTCCTTATAGGTCTCCCACATCTCTTATTAAAATTTTCCCTAGGTTTATTTATAGTATGTAACTATTGGGTTGTCGGAAAAGTCATGACCTATTTTTTCTCTGTTTTTCGTTGCAAAAATGTGTCATGACTTTTCTGAGAACCCAATAGTATCTTTAAGAAACTAAACTTTTTGCCAAGAATATTATTTTTTTGTGTATTGATTTTTGGTATGCCATAACCTTATTGAATTCTCATTAGTTTTTATTATTGTAGTTTTCTTTACAATCATAACATCCGAATTGCTTTTGTTTTTTTCCCTATTCTTATTCCTTTGTTTTTTTTCCTCTTTCATTGCATTCGGTAGCATTCTACAATAAAATAGGTTAAAACTGTCTTCTTGACAGTTGTGAGTTTGTCTTTCAGATCTGAGATTTCACTCTAAATGTAATAAACCAACTCTGCATTAGGGAAACAGAGAAGCTGCTCTTTCCTGGGAATTTCTGGGTACCCAACCAGTGTCTGCCCCACCTTCCAAGAAGTCCTCTGCTTTTAGAACGAGGATCATGCATGATCAGTTCCATGATCCCTTTTCCGATAACCCCGAAAGCAGAGTTAAGGCTCTTTTTCTCTGCTCCTACAGTACCTAGTAAGAGCTTTTGGTCCTTTTGCGTTCCAGGTACTTGAATTATTTGGCTCGCGCCTCACTAGCCTGGCTTTCCAGGAGGGTACGTGCTTGGCCCTGCTAATCTTTTTCCAGGAAACCGAGTACATCCTCTGTTAATGATTAAATCAGTGCCTATGTATGATACATTTCTGTTTTAGCTGTCGATTCATTAGAGCAGTTTTCTAACCTTTTTATAAGAACTATATTTTATTGGGTCGTGAACACTATTCATCTTTGTCTTCTCAGTGCCTTCGTCATGCATGTTGCATGTATTGTCGAATGAGTTGATCAGTTTCTTCTGCTTTGGTAAACACTGTGTTGAAGCAATGGAATTATATACATTAGTACACATAGTGTTAATGTTGAGATGTATCCTTAGCTTTGCAGTCAGTCAGACATCTTTTGAAACGTAAGGTCTAGGAAAGGAGGGAAAAAAAAGCTCAAGAGAACTGATAAGATGGAATGGCTGTCTAGGTGCATCTGATACTTTTTGGCACAGCTGGTGGGAGGCGGGTTCACCTTGTTCACCTTTTTCTATGGTGCCGCTCTTTGGGTACATGCTAAGGACAATTTTTCCTGTTTCTTTTTCTATCTTTATTTACCCCTTTAATCGTTGGTATTAAGGGTTTATGCTCAGCCCTTTCTTTAGCCAGATAAATGAATGCCTATTGTGTTGAATTTGTAAGTGATATCATAAGGGTCACCAGGAGTCTGAATGAAAAGAAAAACCAATGAGGACTCCTTTGGGTCAATTCTCTAAGTGTTTATTGGCAGCTATAGATTGCCACCAGCAGTTAGTTTATTATAAGTACTAGCATTCTTTACAAACCTGCTTTCTCTATTCTAAGCATTTCTTATTTATTACAAACGAAAAAAGTGTATTTAGCATTGACCAGATAAATAGAGAGAGGTTCTGTGGGAATGCTTTGTTCTGATCTATTAGTTATCACCCTATTCCCTCTCCCGTAGGTAGAAATTGAAAAATTTAGGGAAAGGTGGTTTAAAAGCAATCTGAATAATAATCCAAATATAAGGAGGAGGAGGAAGACGGGCGTATAGAAGTATATGGCAATTGTCAAGTTGACTCATGGATTGTGTGTGTCAGGGGGCATAATGCCAATGTCTGGTGGTTTCTTCTAGATCCAGATAAATGAGAAAATAAATGATTTAGGAGCATTGGATTTTGCCTGGTGGGAGTCTGTTGTACCAATAAAATGGTTGCAGAGGGGAATTTCAAAAGGATAAATGTTATGGTAATGTGTAAGCATGCTCTTTCCCCTTAGAAAGTGTGCGGGCACTTCCTTTTCCAGCTGTGAAGGCCTTTTCATTCTTCTTTTCATCTCTAGAAAAGTTGACTTTGTATCTTACGTCAAATGACTATTTTATCCTTTATGTAATTTGTGAATAAATGGCCACTTGTATAGGCAGTTGAAAAATAAATAAAGGAACGAAACGCTTTTTATCAGTAGCTGTGTTTTTATCTGCAGGATTCACACAACAGTTGTCTGTGATTGTAGGTGCTTAGGCATATACACGAACAAGTCCTGCAACACTACATTCTAAAACAGTGGTACGAGCTCCCTGTGCATTCATTGCGTTTCTTGTTTATTCTGCTAAAATTTATAGTGTATGAACGAAGAGTGATGCTTGAGGGATACTTTTTGTTTGTTCTTTGATACTGACATTAAGGAAAATTAAAATTTGGTTTCAAATTGAGATAGTTGAGCCTTTCTGTAAGTTCCAGTTAGAATATTTGGTCAAATATTGTTTGAGTTCATCGTCAGTCTCTTGGCAAATGAAATTTTCTGGCTGTTATCCTTTTAATGAGCTAGCCATCTAACTTCTTATTAATTTTAATGGGGTTTGAATAAGGATACTGTAGATGGAACAGTGAAAATGCAACCCCACTATTGGTAGAACTGAAAAATACAACCTCTTTATAATCACATTTATATAAAAAAAGATTATTATAAGGGTTTATTTAAGAACATAGAAATGGTGATAAAAAGAGAGAAACTATTTTATAGCTTTTGCATATTTATGGACATCTTGAATATAAAAAAGCAGTGATAAAGTTAACTCCAAATTCCAGGTTCTCAGTTGTATTTACCTTTTAAAGGTTTTCTAATTTTAACTAAAACCTAATCTAAGAATAAAATTTATTAAATGCAGAACTGGATAATATTCAGTTAATGGGGACTATTTGAGAGTATATAATGATCTGCAACTAAATCATGAAATCTTGCATTTTTTTTATTTGGTACTTAACTGTTCATGGAGTAAAAAACAAAATGCTTACCTTCGTAGGGATAAACACCAGCAAGATCGTCTGACATTGTGCCATATGGAAGATAAATTCCAGTGTGATTAAGAAAAGAATCATACTTTTAGGAGACATATGGGTAAAATTGTACTTATAGGATATTGAACTCAGAAGTCGCAGGAGGAGTTATTATGGGAATCATTGTGGACCCCTTAAGATGCTTACCTAGTCCATGGCTGTGGTGATAAAATGTTAGCCAAGCAGAGACTGCCGCCAAGGACAACCATACTGGCTTGAACCCATAAAACAAAACATAAGACACTGTTGAAATGAGATGACTGCTGCTGACTTAACAAGAATTAATGTTTGGTTTTGATTCCAATTTTTTGTATTGCAGTGCTTCCAATTTTTACCTTTGAATAGTATGCTTATTGATCCATTTGAATTTTTGATCAATTATTATACTGTCTTTCCAGTATCCATTTTATAATTAGTCATGCCTCTGTCTGTCTGCAGTGTTTTTCCTCTCTGGGTAAAATACCTTGGGTATATTCATTTAATTCTCCAAAGAGTTGATCATTTTAAATGTAACCTGGCACTCCGTGGTGTTAAGTATCCCACACAACTTGATGTATGTAAATTTAATGAACATGGTGTCTTGTAAAATCCACATTCCTGAATGAAAATAGTGAGTCAAACGTTTGTAATTCAGTTGAAAAAATGTCTGCTCTGTGTTTGCCAATCTCTTCTTGATCGCTTCTTAGTGCTCTAACTAGTTGCCTGCACCGTGCATCAGTATTAAGATTACATCCTCCCCCCCTCTCAGTTTTGCCAAAGAAAACGTGGAAAATATTATTTTGTACCAGTATTTAATCAGTTTAGGATGGAGTTACAAGCAGCAGACTTGTAATTTCCTGGCTTGTAGGCACCTCTGGCCCGATCCAACACATCGGAGGAATCCTTTGGAGGATCTTAAAAGATGTTGGCTTCAGTACATGCCATTGACCTGGTTTCCAGGTCATGGTCGCCAGTGACCCATTTGGTGTCTTGTGCAGGTTAGAAAAAGTTGTGCCCGTTTGTTCCTCTGAGTGACACAGCACCACATAAAGTCACACAGCGTGGTGGGTGGGATCTAGCCCCAGTCACCCCTTGGCCAGGCACCGCCCTGTCCCAGGTCACTGAGGTCGTGTGTGGTTCTGGGTGCCTGGGCTCCCTGATTCCAGTTTGGCCAGTTGTACTGTATCCGTCCCACAGCCTGAAGAGCCTGCCTCTGGGACCGGACCGTGTTCCTGTTGCAGGTTTAGGCGTGGGCTGTGAGCATTATCTCTCGCCCCAGCTCCTAGAATATTATCTGATTTTCATATGTTTGTCCCAAAGTAGAATCAGCAAATTCTATTTGAGAACTTTTGTTACATCTCCTTTATTTAACAAATATCTAAAAAATTACCACTGTGGTGTATGCCCTGTAAAAGTGGCAGCAAGTGTAGAAACATTCTTTTAAAAGTTATCTGAAGGAGGAAAAGGGAAGTTATACATAAAGGAAAGCAAGGGTTGAAGGAAGGCACTTTTTTTCTTTTAATTTTTATCCATTAAGGATTAACATGTTTATGTATTGAGGCCCAACCTCAGTTTAGAATTCAATGAAACAGGATTAAAAAAGGATAATTGCTGTGCAGGGTCCTTTTAGGAGGTGAGAGGAAAAAGGATCCAGAGCATAAATAAGTGGGATTATCTTTGGTGGAGGCAGGAACTGGTACAGAAAGATTAGTATGAAAATAAGTCGGTAATACAGGACAGGAAATTGAATGATCATTTTCTTTTCACAGAGGAAACTGAAATTTGCTTACTGAAAATGATAGGTAGGAGTGGTAGTTTCATAGCTCCTGGAGAAGGGCAGATCTGAAATCGGGACCTCAGGCAATCGGAGAAAGAGAGGCAGGGAGGATTTCCCATCATGCTGTGGGAAGCGACGGATCACAGACTCAGTCCACATTGGGAGAAAACGGAGGGGGGCATCGAACTGGAAGATTTACTGAGGTCAAGAACAAGGTGACTGGGAGTGGGAGAAGTAAAAAAAACAAAACAAAAACAAAAAATTGAGGTCGGAGAAAAGGATCACGCAGATCATGGCAATACCTGAGGTGGAACAGTTTTTAGATAATGGCAAGGTTCAAGTGTGGTCGTGAAGACTGGCTGAGGAAGGTGGAAGGGATGACAGGGCAGTTGGGATTCCAGGGATGGGGTTGCGAGCATGAGATGGCAGAGGAGTCCACACCAGGTGCTGGCAACGTAAGTGTTAAGTCGGACTGTGTTAGGCCCAAAGGAAACGAGATAAGAGAGACCAGAGTTCAAATTTAAGCTATAGGACTCTGGTCAACTTGAACAAGTTTCCTAAGCCTCAGCTCCCTCATCAAAAAAGAGGGTGATACCTACCTCAAAGGTTTATTAGTGAGGATTAAATACCTGCTGACATGTTTAGCACTGTGCCTGGCTTAAGGATTTAACCATTTAAGATGATAGGAATACTAGGTCTTCATGAAAAGCTGCAGAAAAAGTTGTTGGGAGAATGAGTGAAAAGGATGTTTGAAATGAAAACGGAGGAAATGTGAGCAACTTAAGAACTTTGTGTTTTGGAAAATTTCAAGATTTTGAAAATTTCTAGATTTGGAATGGAATTTTGTTACCTGTGTCCTAAACACTTCCTCTCAATGGCCTCGGTTTTGTCTTGATAGTAGTAGTTTCTTTATCCCTTTCCATGAAGTCCGTGTGTATTTATTGTGGCCAAATACATATCCTTTTTATTTAGTAGACTTTTAATAAAATCCTCTTAAAGAATGAAGGATCCTCCTTTTTTCTCATTCTTTGAAATGTTTTATAGCAGAATTTTTATGAATATTTCAATTTAATCTTCACAAAAACTTTATTTTGAAATAATTTTAGACTTATAGAAGAGTTACAAAAAGAGTAGAGTTCCTGTATACCCTTCACCCAACTTTCTGTAATGTTAGCATCTTATATCTTTCATACAATGATTAAAACTAAAAAGTTAACATTGGTCAGTACTAACTAAAGTACAGCCTTTATGCAGATATTGCCAGTTTTCCCGTCCCTGTCCCTGCCCTTTTCCTTTCCCAATCCAGGATCACACCTTGCATTTCCTTTGCTGCATCTCCTTCTCCTTTAGTCAGTGACATGATCTTTTGTGACCTTTGCACTTTCGAAGAATCTTGCTTAGTTATTTTATAGTGCCCCAAATTTGGGTTTCTTTTTGCAGTACTTCTTCTCTCTATTTCTAGAATCGATCCCTAGACTTGCCCAGTAAAATAGCAGAAATTCGATTTAGGTATAGTTTTTAATTAGAAAGTAATTAACTAAGGAAAATTACTTTTTGATGTAGCAACTCCCAATTTCCCCAGGCAAAACTGTGTCAAAACTTCTATGTGAAGGTAGCACTTTAAATGAGTGGATTCACAATATATGTTGCTAAGTTATTAATAGAACTAACAACAAAAACAATTATTCTTCAGACAGAAACTCAAATTTTGATTTGATGACTGCTCAAATATTTTTGAATGAGATAATATTCAGCTAAATAGTCAATTGATAAGATTTTTCCATTTAAAGAATAGATATTTATTTATCTCATATCTACTGAACTATTGGCCTCATTCAAATTACTCATCAGGCCCTATACAATTATATATTCTATGTATTTTATGCTCAGTATTTCATTTAGAAGAGATAATTTAATGAATTGCATACATACATAAATATATTGATATATGGAGGTAGCTGCCATTTCAGGGCTGTTAAAAGATCCATAGCTGCAGTATCATTTTATACCTGTGTGTTAGGTGTACCGATGTACGAGGTGTGAATGGAAGAATTGGTTAGCACACAATGGTTTATATTGCTCGTTTATGCCAAATATATGGGTTTCCGTATTATTAAGTTTTGCCCAGAAAGAAGCCTTATTATCATATAAAGCAAGTTATTTTTCAATGGTGTTGTGGATGCTGTTGGCGCTTCTCCAAGACCTCCTTCACCAGGGGGGTGCATGCGTCCCCAGGTGGTGAGGGCTGGCTCCTGGTGGCTCACAGCTGCCCCTCATCCAGAAAGAGGTCTGGCCTCAGGGAGCTGGTGTCCTGCAGCTAAGGGTGACTGACTCAGGGGTGTCCTTCCAGGTGGCACTGACTCATTTGCCAGTGTCTCTTTCCCCTGTCTTACACCTGTCACCCTGAGAGCACCCCCTCCGTTACTCACCTGTACCTGAATCCCTGGCCCAGGTCCACCGCTAAGAAACCTGACCTAAGACGGTGGAGATGTGATATGATCAATTTGAGCAGATAGAAACTTAAGTACGTAATGTGAAAATTGATGACTCGCTCACAAGCCATCCGTTATGATTGCCTGGAAATCGCACTAGACTGAGCTCCAGCTCCCGAGTTTAACAACCAGCGAGCTCTGAAAAGTCATTTCTTTTCTGCAAGCCTGTCTTTTCTGTTCTGTAATATATTTGGACCTTAGATTACGTGTACTTAGACTCTTATGTTGAAGATTTTCCCCTTAAGGTAAGGGTTATTAAATGAAGATGCTCAGCTTAACCCCTCTGGAATTGAAACATAAAACATGGATGTGCATTTTCTAGGAAGAAGCTTCCAATACATTTCCCAAGGACTTGGTGACCTCCCAGAAGTTCAGTGCCAGTGACTTAATAGGGTTTTCCTTCTTTTAGCCCTTTATAGAGTTTCACAATCTATTCTAAGAATACTGCACCCTTTATGCATGCATACATGCATNTCTAAGAGTAACTGTATTTTAATGCTTGTCACCAGTCCTTATGTCAATATTTCTCTAGTCATTTTATCTGAAGTTAGTTCTTTAGTAGATTCCTTTGGAGGACTCATGGGAACAATATTCCCTGAGCTTTTCATGTTAACAGTATATGCCCTTTATTGTTGAGCCATTTTTACTGTATATAAAATATTTGGCTCGCATGTTTTTTCCCTTAGGATCTTAACTATCGTATACAGTTTTCTTCTGCCATAAAGCATGACTGCATTCCTGTCAAAAGGACTGCTGAGAACTAATTTTTATTCCTTATAGGATATTGGCTCTTTTTATTTAGAAGCCTGAGTTGGGATTTTAAAATAAGCATAGACTCTTTCATTATGGACTTGGCTCTGTTTTTCTCCTTCAGGGATCCTATTATCTGTATGTTGGATTTTTGTTTATCTTCAGTATGCTACTTTCCCCCAAATCCTTTTAATCTTCCTCTTCCTTTCCTTTTAATTAAAAAAAATGTGTTTTATCTCAGTCCCTTATGACATGATTTGGTTTTTTGTTCTTATATTCCTTCTAGTTTACTTTTCATTTCTGAATTTTTTTATTCCCACTAAAATTTTTTTCTCCATTTTTTTCTGGTGTTTTCATATCTCATTTCTGAATGTTTCAAATTCTGCTTCAAGTATTTTTTTCATGTCTAGTAGTTAGCTCATGTTGAAATTGTAAGTCACATTTTGCCATGTCTCATGGGTTTGTTTTTGCAGTGGTCTTTCGTCTTATGTAGGAATGTTCTTCTCAGTTTTGATCTCGCTCTCAGCACTTTCTCCCACATGTGGGGTCCTGTCCTGGAAGGAAGATCTCGCAGCTNATTAATTTTTATATGCACGATGATGAGACTGTTGAGACAGTTCACTTCTATACAGATTACAACTGGACTCCTACCTGTCAGCACATAGTTTCTTTTTGCTTTTTTTTTTGTACCATTAGAGGCAGATAAAGTGCTTTAGAAATTTCTCTTTGAAATGTGTACTTCTGGTTCATTCTGAATGCACCAGCTAGGAAACAAAAGCTCTTATAGGGTTCCCTGCCCACTCCCCGCGCCACCCATATGTCCTTGGAATCTGTTCACAGTGCAAGTAACATGCTCGTTTGTTGGGGGCGGGGGGAGGGTGATATCTAATTTGGAAGCTTCTTAATTAGACTATCCATCCTTTATTTCCTATTTATGTTTAGGTTTTTCCTTTTTGATTTCTTTTTTCAAGAAAAGACACGGAATTTCTTTTATAAGTGTTCCTGGAAGTTTGCTTGCTTCCTTTCACTTTGTTTTCAAGATTTTTCTTTCCCAGTCAACCTGGACTGCAGTAGGTGGCTGCAAGGGCTCCTTTGAAGCATGTATTGGAGAAGTTTGGATAATGTTTCACTTTACTCCTGGGAAACATAACTATTTCTGTGGTTCTTCCTGAGACCTCTGTAATAAGAAATAGTTAAATATCAAGTATTGTAGAATGTAACTTTAAAAGGCACATAGAAAGTTAATAAGTTTTTTAAGCAGTGTGATAAAATGAGTTCTTAAGTATAGGATTACAGATTCTCGTTCGTGTGTGTGTGTGTACGTGTGTACGTGTGTACATAGTGTTTAAAAGTATTTTGAAAGGTGTTACGGTACCCTGCTCAGTAGGGCATGGTGTTCTAAATATGGAGTGCCTAGTTTTCTGCAGTAGCGTCCTTCTGGGCATATCTTGAGCAGAAAAGAATTATGCTTTGAGAAAATATTAGTCATACGTTCAGATTTGTGTATGTTTTGAATATCTACTGTTCATTTTACCATCGATTTGTTAATATTGTAATATCAGTGAGGGCATGTTTATACCTTTCAGTGTCTTGTTTTCTTAGAGTTCAGTTTTACATGCTAATTTTAGAAAGCATTGTCAGACAGAGGTAAATCAAGTTCTTTTGTATTTTCTCTCACTTTTTGTTGTTGTTCTTGAAAAGGTTTATAGTGTAACCATTGGAAATGTAGGTGGACCAGACAGGTTTACGCATTCTTGCTAATTAAAGTTAACATGGATTGTTTTCTGGCTTCCATTTCAGGTTGGGGATGTGATCGTAGCACCCTGGTAACATAAAAGCTTGGTAAAAATTTGTGGCTGGTATTTGGTATGAGACACACTTATCAACAATGTCCTTGGCTAAGATACTTCGCCTGTTTGTCTCCAGGTCTTGCTTGCTGATGAGGAGAAAATTTTAGAGCCTCAGGGTAATGAACCAATTTCTTGTTAAGGATATTTCCTAATAATCTATCTGGCACTTTAATTTCCATTTGTGCCTGTATGGGACAGGTTTTATTTATGTGCAATTAAAATGATCTTCCAGCAGCTCAGATTCATCGGCCTCCTCGTGAGTCCTTTCTGGGCAGCTCTGGTGGCGTTTAATGCTCTCTGCTATGCATTTTTGTTTTGGGCAGGAGATGGTAATGAAGAAAACGACACTCTTCTTTTTTTATAGGAAGAAATTAGGCTCAAATTAGAACGGTATATTTTTGGNATACTTTTGTTATTATTTTAGCCTTAAAACTTGATTTGAGAGTCTCTTATGTGGGTAAGTATTAATATTTTTTTAGAAAATAGTACTGATGCCTGCAGTTGACTATTTGAAAATGCTTTAGAAATGCTAACCCTCAAATTAACATTAAAATAGATAAGCTTGTTTTTTACAAGAGGGGGAAAAATCAATTAGTCAGGTTATTTCTAAGACCTTAGTAAGTTTCAGTTTAGGTAGTCAACTAGTATAACTGAATTTCTTCAGTTAGGGAAGATTATTAAAACTGTATTAAGCAAGTGTCATGTTTAGAGGTTGCACATGCCAGATTCACATTTTGTTCTCACTTCCTAGTGCAGATTAAGTGATCCAAGTTTGACCAGCACAATCTGATGGTCAGAGCTGCTGGGGGCTTCTGAGGACATTTTCCCTCCCTCAAGAAAGGAATCGGAGCAGGAAAGCCACTTTTTTCTGCCATTGGACATGGTTGTGAGAGAGCGTGGGCACCTTGGAGCTGTTGCTCTGGCCCGATTCAGTCAGTCCTGCCCCAGACTCCCGTGCTGTTAGGTGATGCACGTTCTTACTCAGCCTGCTTTAAGCTGGGTTTCTGCTTTGCTGCTGTAAGCATCCTACATAAAGATAACATACCATAGTTTTTGCTGGATACTTTAACCTAAGGCCAGGTTAAAAAATATGTTATTTATACTTGAACTCCGTTTGTCTGCTAGATCAGTCAGTGACTCTGAAGTGTTTCTTTTGGACGAAAAACTCAAGTGGTGATTAATTTTTAAACATGCCTCACTTTTGGCAGCCTAATGTTCACCTGTGGAGATCACTTAGCACTGTGATTTCACATCTTCATACAGATGCGCTCTGTACCTGCTATTGTGATATGGATTGCTTTTGTCCCTTACTGATACTCAAACATCATAAATTAGCATGAGGATTTCAGAGTCAGAAAGCCTTGTGTTTTAGATCAGTTTATCATCTCTTTGATATTGGGCCTCTTATTTTACCTCTCTGACCCTCAATTTCGTCATTCATAACATGGAACTAATACCCACATCATAGGCTTGTTGTTGTTAAATTGTTTATTCCATGGTTAGAGCATAACAGATTTTGTAACTGGTGGCTGTCTCTGGGGCAGCAGTGGTGATGGTGTAGCAATTGTTTGTTTTTTATTTTGCTTTGTGATTTGTTTATTGTTTGTGCTGTTGAAATTATTGCACCATAATTAAAAATGTAAATAAATGTACATCAGTAAAAGTGCAAGTTTACTGTTATTGAGTCGACATTTCTAAGACATTCATTTGTTCATTCATTACAGTTATTAAGTGTCTATATATCAGGCCCTGTTTTAGGCTCTGGAGGTGGAGCATCAGGATAGCCTATCGTTGGGTCCTGTGGAGCAACATAGGCCGATCCATAAACATGTGTAATAGGAGGTGAAATGTGACTTGGGAAAAGCAGCCGGGGGTGTGGAGATGGTACAACTGTTTTACGTAATCAGGGAAGACTAGCCCGTTCGGGCATTTTAAATCCAACAAGCGACTTCACTTAATGTAATTACAAGAGATACTATCCTAGAGCTGGTTGAGAAAACTTTGGAATAATAATGCATTTTAATTCTTGAATTTCAGATAATAAACAGACTTCTTAATAGGAAAACAAACCATTTTGAACTTCTGTATAGTGTATCTATTTCAGTTTGCATTCACTGATTTTTAAACTTTAATCCTCTAATCATTTTGGACTAAGGTTGGAATTTATTTACCAGAATTAGTTAATTAGATTATCAGGATTGAANGTCCCAAGCCAGTTCTTAATCAATGCGCCACTCGGCCGGCCCTTTTTTTCTTTCTATTGTTTCCGTACTTCTTTTTTCCTTTTGTGAAGGGCAGGTCCTCTTACCCGTTCCAATGCCATTTCCTCCTGGACACGCAGAGAATGACCATGTGTCAGATGAGGTTTGGGACAGGTTTGTGCTATTGCTGATTCCAGATTTCTTTATAGTATTATTTCTTCTTTATTTCCTCTTTGTTTTTAAATAGGGACTGTCATCACACCTTTGTCACGAAGGTGAGTGCCGTATTTAGACAAGAGAGGTTAGGTAAGCCAGAGAGAAGAGGTGGGGACATTGGGTCTCTTCCTTAATTCCTAATGTACTGCTTTTGAGTATAGGCTTATGTCATCCTGAAGATGCTTTTCCAAAAAGAAAGCAGCAGCCTTTGTATCTTTCATCTGTTTTCCTTGAAATTTTATTTTTATTTCAGCCACGACTAATGGGCTTTCTGTTTTTTACTTGTATCAAGTATTTTAATTTGCTGGCTAGAGAGGCTGGGTCATGTTTGGTCATGAGACAGAAAGAAAATAAAAATATAGTGAATGATTTAAAGCCGGTTCTGTGTTCTTAGGTCCCCCCAGCTTTTATAATGATTATTCCCTAACTTCCCCATTATTTTCTTAGAGTGAAAATCTTTGTAGATAATATAAGCTATCTACTCATAATTTAAAGGAATCAATATAATGCCTCACTGTACTAAATAATAAAACAATGTGTATTTTGATATAAACAATTGGCCATGACTACGCAAGAAGGCCCGATAAAGCCACTTTTTGAATCCCGGCTTCGTGCCACTGTGAGTACAATAGCGACATAGGTGTGCTGTTGTGGTGATTCAGGTACCATAAGCAGTATTGTCCTGGGATACCTTAGTTTCAGAAATGGAGCATGAGTGTTGGTGAAGCTTAACAAAACCCCCAAAACAGCGTACCTATACTTTACAGAGTAGCAGTTAGATCCTGGGAAAACCCGTGTGTATTAAAAACCACACAATGAAAAGTATTTCATATGCGACAATATGAGTTCCATTTGTATCTAATTCCATTGATTTGGAGTTTAAGCTTAGATACTTAGGATTCTTTTCTGGCTTTTTAAGGGATGTGCATGTCTCTTTGGGAGAATTTTTTGTTTGTTTCATTGTGTAGGACTAGCCTGTGTATTGCAGAAAGACTAGTACGTTTCCCCCTACAAACCTGGTGGCATCATCTCAGTCACAGCGACAACCAAAACATCCTCAGACGTTTCCAAAATGCTCCTTAGTGGTGCTAAGGCCCACTGAGAATCACTGGTTTACAGGCCAAAAATGAAACCAAACAAACCATTGTTCGCATGATAGTATATTTGTAAGCAGAACAGCTGAGAGAGACATCACTGCTTACTGCCTTTTATTGGAATGTCAAATGGAACAACTTCTAAGATCTTAAATATTTATATCAAGGTGNGCTTATTTTTCTTTCTTTTTTTTTGGAAGCACTTGTTTGTTGATTTATTGATGATAACCATTCTGACAGGAGTGAGGTGGTAGCTCACTGTGGTTTTGACTTGCTTTTTTCCCTGTGATTAGTGATGCTGAGCAGGCACCAGTATTTAATGAAGTGCTCTCAGTGACTCCAGGGTACAGCGGAGGATAACTACTGGGCTGTACAAGATGTCCCTCGTCACTGCATGTCCTTTATTGTGACATTAATTCAACAAAAGACTAGGAGTTAATAGAATTTAAGGGCTAAGCATGGTGAACAGGTACTAGTAAAACTTATCAAGGAACTGTGGGTTCCAGGCTTATTGGCACATGCCTAATGTCAAAATGAGTGTTCAAATGGCATACTGTAGCTACTGAGAAATTCTCCCTGACACTTGGCCACTTGTAGACATAATCAAAGGGGAAGGTTATCTCCTGTAACACATAGGAGAGCCTGATAGGTTCTGGAAAAAGATGCCCAATAGAGCAGGAATTAGCAAGGAGGGGAGTGAGTGTGCCTGGTTTTGAAGCTCCAGTGGACTGGTTCACCCTCTTAGTTGGTGTTAGTGAACCCCTTCATTTAGTTTGGACTTAAGAGGCGTCCTTTCCGTGTTTACTTATTACTGAATAGTGTAAATTCTATACATACGAGTACTTAAAAAATTTTAATGGGTTAATCACCTTGATATGCAAAAGGTATTCATTCCTAACTTCATGCTGTCTTTTTCTGTCTGACATACTTCACTTAACAATATCCTAGAAAACTGATGACCACATGATATAGGAAATTTAGGATAAATGTTTCATTTCTTTGCCAGTTTTCGAGATATTGAATTGGTGCCCTAACATCCTCTGACAGTGACCAGTTAATTTTAATATCATTAAAAATGTGTGCATCATAGTACTTATTCTTAGGAAAGCTCTGGTTGCCCCGTGTTTGACCCGTGGGACCTGTTCAGTCTGGCTCCTAGTCCTGTGGGCACGACCCGAGGAGTTTT
>NW_017732389.1:13978-17736 GCF_001890085.2 Hipposideros armiger | reverse complement strand
TGCATATAAAAGTTATGTTTACGTCATACTGTAGTCTATTAAGTATGCAATAGCATTGTGTCTAAAAGAACAATGTATATACATTAGTTAGAAAATACTTTATTGCTAAAAAGTGCTAACCATCACTCAGGCCTGTTGGATGGTGCCGATTGACTTGCTCGAAGCAGGGTTGCAACAAACCTTCAATTTGTTTAAAAAACAAAAAAACGCCAAGAAAACCCCACCCAAATCTGTGAAGCACAATAAAATGAGGGTATGCCTGTACCCAGTCTCTCAATATTGTTGGCTTTTTGGTTTCGCTATTTGGTTGTTTTGTTTCTTTTTCTATGGGATCCAGGGAGTTTCAAAAACTATCCTGCTGTTGCCATCTGCCCCCATCCTCTAGTCTCCTGATTTTGAATCACATATTCTTCTGTTTATTCCAGGCCAATTTGTCTTTGGTCAAAGGGCAGCTCTGGACATTAGCCCCACACAGCCCCTTGATTTTCAGGGGAGAAATGATCATGTATTATGGAACGATGTTTTGCTGTGTAACTTCAACCCATAGCTCTAGGGTTTGCTGTTGATTTCACCCGTAAACTTTCATCAAATGTCTTAATGGCCCATGACCTACAAATAGATTTAAATAAAACACTAGTTTTCGCCTTAATTTCTCTTATGTTTGTGCAGTGCAACCATCTTCTCATATAATTTCAGTAAGTTATGCAGAAAGCATCCTTTTTTTACCTCCCATTGATAGTTGGAAATTTCAGACTGCCCTTCAGTAGTTTACCCCACCCCTGGAAAAATAGGTCTCATCTGCTTGTGTATGTCTATAAATTAGTGAGTGTGTTAAATCTATCACAGCATGAAATCATTTCAAACGCTGTGAAAGACTATCTTAAAGAATTTAAATTGATTGCAGATGTTGGTGCAATTAAGCAGGCCTGATGAGCTCAGAATCATGTTTCTCAGATTTGAATATCAATGCATTTAAAAAAAATTATGGTGATGTACTCCATGTAAATGGAGTTCATAGGCGTCTGGGTTTCTATCACCTTGTTTTTAAAAATGGTTCAGCAATGAGAAAGTGTTGTGTGATCCTTTATGCAGATCCTTGCGTTCCTTAGAATGAAAATGTATTATCTTAAGTATGAATCCCCATGCCATCCTTAATTACAATAGAATTGACTTTGAATGGTTATTCCCTTCATTATTTCATTTGTCTACCAGTTTGTCCACCTTTTGTGCCTATAAGTCATTTAAAAATTATTCTATGGACAGAGAGTTATTTAATCCCTATTTTTAAGAAGGAAAACACGAGTATAACAAGCCAGTGAGTTGGCTTAGATAATAAAAACATAGGACAGCGGTTCTCAACCTTTCACTGGGGTCGCCTAAGACCGTCGGAAAACACATATTTTCGATGGTCTTAGGAACCGAGACACCGCTCCTCTATCCGTCTCCAGGCCCACATGCAGATACACCCACATACGAGTACCTGGCGACCCCTGTGAAAGGGCCGTTCAACCCCCAAAGGGGTCGTGACCCATAGGTTGAGAACCGTTGGCATAGGACCTTTTTTCCCCTTGAGGTTAGATCTTTAGTCTAGTACAACTCTACGTACTTTTAGTTGCTTTGGCTTTAAACTGCTGAAGTATAAAAGAAACTTTTCTAATTATTAAAATATAACCTATTCGGTTGCAAATTAGAAAGTGAATTCTGAAACAAGACTGTAATAAGATTAAATGGAATGTACGATGTGTTCATTTTCAATTTATTTTAAATTGATCCGTGCACATTAAGTAATTAAACTCATCAATTTCTGTTACACATTGTAAAATGTTATGGACATTAGGACTTGATTATACACACAGTAGTAAAATAAATTACAAAAAAGGTGAGTCAATTGTATTTAGATACAACTTTTAAATACTAAGAAAATTACTGAAATATTATTTGTAGTATACTAACATTAACAACTTGAGATAGGAACAAAGAATACATTAAATGTTTTCTAGATGATGTGTANACTTCTAAGATCTTAAATATTTATATCAAGGTGCTGTGAAGGGAATTTTGTCTTTTAAGTGCTTGAACAGTTTGGTAGCCAAACACTGACTCAGCTGAGGGCATGACCTAGTGACTGATGAATTGTAGTTTGCTTCTAAAACTTAGGAGAAATCTGACTTGCTGGGCCCCATAGGTGTACGAGGTCCTGATTGTTATGGTCCCATCTTTGAGTGAATATGGAGTTTATATACACTTGGTGTTTTATACTACACGTCACTAACGGGCCGGGGCTAAGATCAGGAGGAAACCCCCTGAGCTGCCTCCTCCTTGGGCCATTTCTGTCTTCCTTTGCCTCTCTTTCCTTCGCCAGAATAGCCTCTCACTTAAGCGACTTAATTGACAGATCCTGGTAACAATTCCTCTATTTATGTGGATATACTTGACTTGTGTTTTTAGTGAGAATCAGGCCTGTAGCAGTATCCGGGTATCTTAAACCCTCATTTTGAAAGCTGCTTGATCAGTGTTAGATTTTCAGGTGGTACCTCTCTTTGTAAATGTGACTTTTGAATAAGTTAAGCAGTGAATGAGTATTTTACATAGGGGTGGAGAATAGACAACTAAAACTATAGGATGCCTCGCCTTTTTGCTGGGATAGGTACTAGGTGTTTGATAATACGGGCTTGTAGCTTTCAGAATCTGGGAAGTGGTTGGCTTATTTACCTTTTAATTTTTGAGACGCGGAGCAACTCTTTCAAAATGGTGCAAGCTAGTTTCAGGTGCAGGTGTTGTAAAAAAATACACACACACACACACACACACACACACATACATACACGTATTTGGAAATTGTGAATGCTAATGACTTTATGAAAGGCAGAAATCTTCAACTAATTTTCTATAGTGATGCCAATGTTCTTTTACTGGCCGGCTGTGAATGTGAAAAGCTGTTTTGGT
This sequence comes from Hipposideros armiger, assembly GCF_001890085.2. NCBI lineage: Eukaryota > Metazoa > Chordata > Mammalia > Chiroptera > Hipposideridae > Hipposideros > Hipposideros armiger. Next base: position 14,790 of record NW_017732389.1, on the reverse strand, counting down.
AAGTGTTTTACCTGTGACGATGATCTAAAGTACTTTCCTCTCTGTGTCTCAGTTCCTTTCTCTCTCCTCCAGGCAGAACTGCATGTAAATCATTCCAAAAACAATTAATGCTGCTTTAGTCACAAATTATGGATTTTCTGTGCATAGTGTCTGTAGACTTGTGCTCTTAGATTCTAAAATGAGGCTTTTTAATTGTGTTTTCCAGGAAGATATGAATTTAAATGAAGATAAGAAGGCACCATTGCGGGAAAAGGACTTCAGTATCAAAAAAGAAATGGTGTTGCAGTACATTAATACGGCTTCCAAGACAGTAAGTAAAACTGTCAAGGGGAAAAATACCGCTGAAGCGTGCAGTGGGATGAAAAACAATGCATTTGTCTAACGAAGCGCTTAAGGTTGTGGCCAGCTGGAATCAGGGCTGGTGATGTACAGCTAATATATAATTAAAGGCACACGTATTGTAAGTTTGTTTTATTTAAAAGTATCTCTCACCTTATAACTTTTAAGCTGCTTTTGTTTTTGAGCCACTCACGTTGCTAAGAAACACTGATTTGTTGGTTTGCTCACGCTTAAGACAACTTCTCTTGTTAGTGAATTCAGATGGTTATTGATTTCCGTGTCAGTTATCAATTGGGATACTATTTGTATTATAGAAAAGTGGGACTGCTTTTATTTCAACTACCTAAATCAGGATGCATAACAGTGGCCTAGAGGCATATCTTTAATGCGAGTTTTCCTATGGATAAAATTATCTTGTAAAAATTATAAATGTAGACATTGAAAGGAACATTAAGCCTCTCTATGGCTGCCAG
>NW_017732389.1:2872-12779 GCF_001890085.2 Hipposideros armiger | reverse complement strand
TTCCTGGAGAAAAGGCACCTTCTTTCTCTGAAGAACTTTGGGTCTCTGGGCGTGTCTGCAGGTAGCCATGTGGACTACCTTCTAAAACACATGCTAACTAATGTTAGAGCATGCTGAAATTGCGGAGGCCAGGCCTTAGGGTAATCAAAATAATTCATTTTCTCTTGAGCTCACACTTGATCTTGGTGCACATGTGTAACCTCTTGGGTCATTTTACTAAGAAGCACATTACCTGTTAGACTTTGATTCCCCGCCCCCCCCAACTTTACTATCTGAACTTAAATGTAATTTAAGACTTGGGGGTATCTTACAGTTGGCAAAATGTATCTCCCCCAAGGTTTGATTCTCTTTTAGAGAAGACTCTGATAGGAACTTTTCACTTTATTTTCTCACTAAATATTGGAATTTTCTAGCTCATGATTTTTATACACTTTCCCCTGTCATTTTAGAGAATTTTCATAGGACACAAAGGTTGTTTAAATAATCAAAATGATTAGAAATTCTAAGATCAACTTGTTTAGTAATCAAGTAACATTCCAAGTATCATTCATTTATTCAGATGTTCAAATTTAAAATTATTAAAATCAAAGATAGAATTTTAAAAAGATAGAGTATCACTTAATGAGGTGGCTTTCAACCAATATTGAGTGGTTTCTCACTATCTTATTGCTTTGTCTGTTCTTCAGTGAAAATTTCAAGATACATGATCTCTAAATACTTTCACATCAACAGTTCTGTAGAAGGAATGCTTTTCTTGTGAGATATGATAAGAATTCAAATAATCATCTTAATGCGAAATGAGTAAGTACAAGAATGTATGAATGAATAGCGTGACTACTTATTTACTTTTATGTAATGTATTTTTAAGATTGATAAAAATAAAACACAAACACAAGTTAAGAATGTAAATAATTGGGAATGCAGCAAATAAAAGTATTAAAATAAAACAATTTTTCTCATTTCAAAAATAATGCATTGTTACAGAAAATTTAGTTAGTGAAGACATCATAGAGAAGAAAAACCTAATCGAAGATGAGGCATTCAGCTAAAATATGTAGGTTGTTTTGATTTTGAAAAAGCCTAAAAAGAATTATTATAACAGTAAAACTAAGGTTTCTGTAGCAGAAATATTAAATGTGACTTTTCCTATTTTGTCAGAGTTTTGGCAGAAGTCCAAAGGCTGAGGCTAGCAGGTCCCGGAACAATGAGATTGTGAAACCGGTCATGCTGCTGTTAGCTCTTCCTTCACTTCTAGGCGATATAAGAATAGGTTCACAAATATTTAAAAAGTGAAAGATGGAGAGAGAGCTTTGTTTGGATAGCGAGCTGGCATAGTACTATGGCACTATCTCTGAATCTTGTGAGGGAGTGGAGCCAAATAAGGGGACCTTTGAGAGAACCGCTCAGAGGCTGTGTCCCTTCCAATCTGGGGACATGGACTGGAAACTGCAGACGGCAGGCTCTGAAGTCCCGAGGCTGTGTGAGCTGCCGTGATGGCAGAGCCAGGACACGGTGAGATGTACTGTGGGAACAAGGTCGACTTGCACCCAAACATTGACTGGCCGTGGACCTCTCAGAGTTGATTCTGAGTTATCGTGGGGGGGGGGGGTTTGTCCAAGGGTGCCGCTTTTCCATGCAATGACTCCAACAGAGAGAGCCTATTAGGGTGGGCGGCTAAGTCTCAGCTGGGGAGTCTCTGAGTAACCCACGTAAGCCTCCCATGGAAGAGGCAGGCAGCCTTTGCATTTCAGCCGCGTCCTGAGGACAGCAGCACCAAAGCTCAAGAGTGATACCTGATTCCAGCAGTTTTCCGCATCTTAACTCTCTTTCGTCCCCCAGTCTCTCCAGCCCAGAAGGTCCTGGAGGAAACCTGATGAGTAGGGGTCATGGAATTGAAGAAGCTGGGAAAGCAGGGAAGGGCCCACAGCCCTGTTCAGCACGCAGATTTTCTAGCTGAGCGAGGCCACCCTGAGGAAGGGGAGGAGCTTTCAGTGAGTTAAGAGGGAAGTTTTAATAGTAGCCTCACTCTTCCTTACTAGGCTGGGTAAGTTGTGTGAAATGTAGAATATTATTCTGAGGTAATAGGACTAAAAAGAATCTTGGAGTGAGAGAGTGTGAGCAAGTTTAGTCCAGAAATTCTAAAGCGAAAGATAGGCACATGTGTTAATGTAACTTAACACTTCTGTATGGATCGTGATGGGGAGAGGGCGGGCATGAACAAAATTAGAAGAAATAAAAAAACTGGAAGAAAATATTTGCTACGTATCATTAATGTGTAAAGAACACCTATAAATCATTAGCAGAAAGATGAATAACTCAATAGGAAAAAATTTACTTAATACATATAGGCAATTTGCCTAAGAAATACAAATGGCAAGCAGCCTTTTGATAGCATGTTCAATATCAATATGTAAATTAAAATAGGTATGGAGAGCATTTTTCATCTGTCAAAATAGAAAGGCTGAAAAAGATTGCTGACAGTAAGTGTTTGGGGGAGGGTGTAGAAGTATATAACAAGTGATGCAACCTTTTTGGGTTATATTTTGGCAGTATCTAGCAAAATAAAAATACTTGTATACCCTACCAATCTGTCAATCTCATTATTTTGAGTCTACTTTTGTATCAATAGTTTGTACGTATGAAGATCTACGATGAGGTTGTTCCTTCTAGCGTTGTGTAAAGTGTCAAATTCAAAACAACCAAAATATCCATCAGTAGAGAAGTGATTAAGTCATTTATAGCACATTCATGCAGTGATGGATAATACAGCCGTTAAAATGAAAGAGTAAGCTATGCCTTGGAAAGTTAGCTGATATAAAAAGCTGCATAGAAGTATGTGTATGGTATGAACAATTTTCTGTTTAAAGAAAGTTGTGGGTGAGTACGTACATGTGGATGTGGATGAATACGGACCTCTGTTTACACATTTAAAGGAAAACTCTTGCTGGAGTCTCACCAAACTTATAAAAATCACTTGCACTGATCATCTCAGGCTGAGATTGGAGAAGCTGAGGCAAGAATTTTCATTTCCTCTTAAAAAAGGACTAGTGGGTTTCTGAGTTCCTGTTAGATTTTGGTGTTTTCCTGTATTTCTCTGGATAAGCAGGTTTTTTATGGGGTGAAGGTGGGGAAAGAGGGAGGGAGCCATCTACCAGGTCATGCCCTACGTTTGGATGCGGTGAGATGTGAATGATGAGCTTCAGAGCCCTCCTGCTTTATGCTACACGAATCCATCCTTCCTCCTATGTGCAAGGAACCTGGGGAAGCCAATGTGAACCAGACAGGGTCGCTCGTACTTCAGGGAGCTCGCAGTTTAGTTGAGTCAAAACGTATAAGCAGGTGAGGAATGCAGTGGGATCTACGGGCCCTAAGTGGGTGATCAAGTGCTGGAGTGTTGGCCGCGGGAGTGTTGCGAATGCATCGTTGCGAATGCATCGTCGTCTGTCTTAGGGAGTCAGTGCTGAGACTCTGTACTTGCATCACCCTCTTAGACGGCAACCTAAGCAACGCAACGAGCTGCGCCGACTGTGGCTTCCTTCATCCACGGTTTTAGCATTTGTGCCAGAAAATGTCTTCTTACAATAATATTTTCTTAGCAGAGATAAAATCGGATGTTGCTCTTAACAGAGAATAACATTTTTGTTTTGTTTACCGAGCCGTTTCGCCATGGTGCAGATGGCCTGATAGCACAGGCCACATTTCAATTAGGAAAATAAAAACAAATCAGCAGACCTGACAGTGTGCTGAGCGCAAAGCTTTTAACTGTAACTTGGAATAGCACACAGATGCATTTTACATTCTTGTAGTAAATTGGCACTCATTTGATAATCACTTTTATTTACAGAACTTGAGTTTTGGAAACATCTGGATAAATCTATGAATAATTTAAATGTTCAGTTTGTGATCATTGCCAAATAGTGTTTATTAAGCATTTACCTGTGTGTGACAATGCTGGATGCTGTTAATATGAGAATAAATGAAAAGTATGGGAAACGGAGAGATTGACTCACGGAAGAGGCGTATTACTACATTAAAACATGAAGAAAAGTATTATTTATGTTTGAAGTATTTCATGTGCTTTTTCTGTGCCTTAGAATTTATTACTACCTAAACTTATTTTTCCAATCTGAGATATTAGGGGCTAGATCTGATACCATCTAAATTACCTTTCATTTCTGCAAAATTCTTTGATTCCTCCCTTTATCAGGACATGTCACTCAATTATAAGCCCTGCTTCCAAAGCCATTTAGTTGAAACCTTCATGTTTTCATCTTAATGTTTTTAAAAGTAATGTATAATCATTGTTGAAAATCCATACACAGCAAAAAGAAGAAAATGAAACCATTTGTAATTTCTTCACCAGAGATCACTGTTGTCCCCATTTTTTGATTACTTTTTTTCAATTCTGAAAAACGAGGTTGAGAATACCAACCTCGAAAGGTGGTTGTGGAGAATAAATGAAATACTGCATGTTATTATTGTATGTGTGGTATCTGGTGTATATGTTAGTTAAAACATGTAGCAGGACTAACGACGGACCCTTTTACTAGTAATTTTTGAAGTGTCAGCCTTATTTCTGATACCTTTTTTTCTTTTTTATTTCAATAGAGTCCTGATAATGTTCCAACTTCTTTTATTCTGAGGCTTGTTAGAGCCCCTTAGTAGCTGTTAACTTATAGTAAGTAGTATTAGCTGCTCTTTGATAAAAATACTTCTGTTGTCTAGTGTTTTTTGGTATTTAATTCCCCATTTCAAGGATGATTTTAATATTTGTATATAGAAAAGTTAAGTCTCATAGAACACCTATCTCTAGAGAACACTATAGTGTATATATTGTTCCCTGAGATTCATGAAATTGGTCATGGCATGCCAGAGATAAGTTTTCAGTTGTGTCTTTACACCAGTGAACATGGGAGCTAATTCATGTAGTTAATTTAGCAAGAAGAGAAACGTGGTGGAGCCATAGCAGAAAGCCTCTGTGAAGTGGGCAGAGGAGGCGGAACCCAGGAGAGGACGGCAACGCTGCTGAAGCTCTCTGTGCGTCTTTGGCTATGACGGAGAGGTAGAGAAGGATTAGATGGACAGTCTAGGGACAGGAGGGTTCAAGTGGAAAAATACAGCCGTGTTTGGCTTCAGGGGGAGCGGGGGCTGGGCACTGAGAGGAGACATAGGACTAGGAGTTCCCGGATGGACATTTCTAAGAGAAACTCTGGGAGAGGTCTGATGGGGTAGGTGACCAAACCTGTGAAGTAGGTGCTGGGATCAGACTGATGGGTTAGTGTTAAAAGTCTTAAAAATAAGGAAGCACACGGTTCTTTGGGCAGGGAGATTGGGTAAAGACAGAAGCAAACTGGTGTCCTTGATGGAGAGGAACGTGAAGTCAATTCATACTGTCTGGTTTCACCATTTCTGGTGACGTCTGGGGCAAAGTCATGTGTTTAGGGCAGAGATAGGGATAGAGTTTCACAAAAAGCTAGTGGGTTTGAACAGGCATTGGAAGACTGGAATATGAGTAAAAATATCTGAAAGTTATCTTGGCCTATTTAAAGTTGGAAAATATAAACAAATACTAATTGTTCCTAAATTCTGTGCAGTGCAAGAAACGTTTTTATAAAAATATAGGCTCATTTAACCCCCTTCTCCCCTCTCCCATTGTATCTTAAAGATAAAAGGGAATTTGTTTTGTTTGAAAAAGAGTAGTGGGCCTTAGAGGTCATGACTAACCTCTCACAGCCAGCTCTGAGGCACATCTACAGAAGCCAAGAGCTCCAAGGGGCACAATATAGACAGATACAGACAGTCCTGATAGGAGACAAATGGAATGCAGAGAAGCAAGACGACAGACAAATTAGAACCTTGGCATCTTCTCTCTGATTATGGATAGGCCAGAACAGTCACTATTGGGCAGATAACACCATTTCAGCTAATCCTGATGTGAAGTCTAGGTTGAGGAGCAAATGAATATCAGGGAAGAAACTAGAATACATGCCTAGGAAGAAAAATCATCCGAAGAAAGAAGGGATGTGGATCTGAGGGCTCATGTTAAACAGGAGCTTCCGTGAGTCTGGTAATCACAACAAAAAGAACAGTGTAGCATATGAGGTCAGTATCACATGATTGACTGGCATCCTGTCTTCATGGTGCCACTGGGTATGGATGACGTTGAGGGGCCCGTGTTGCTTCTGGACTCGTGTGTGGCCATTGTTGGGAGGCTTTCCCAAAATCCAGTTTCATAGGTGCCACCAACAGCACCAGGTGCTTCCGTGACTTTTGCTGCCATTAAGTGTGGCGTTGGGGTACATGCATTGTGAGCTTTATTGAAACTTCCTAGCGAGCTCAAGAGGGGAACATGGACGCATGTTTGCTCGGACTCAGGGCGCTCCTTTTATGCACCCTCCTGTAGCTCACCTGTATGGTGAGCCTGCATAGCAGATTTCTCACTTCTTCCAGGCACCAGATGATCTCAGCTCAGGATATTTGGGGCAACAGAACGCTGATATAAATTTTGTTTTATCTGGTCATTATGTGGTCCAACTTTTTTTTCTCTTCCTGTAAATTTTAAGTGGAGGAATGGTAGAATTATATGGACTAAAGGCTGTAAGAATCTGAGTTTTAAAATGAGAATAAACATGTAAAATTTAAGTAATTTCTAAAATGGAAAATTAGGCATCATATCCATAACTTTCTGGCCCTGTAACTGGAAGTGAAGCTTACTTTGCTTATGGTATAAAAAGATAAAAAACTCAAAGGATAAAAATTGTGTGAAATTATGTGTTAAGAAAAAGACACATTTGTCAAATGGAAACTCTTAAGTGTATTATTACCATAGTTCTTAGAAGTAATTTCAATAATACTGTCAATTATATATAAATTTCAAAAGCTTTAGCTATTGTACATTAAGAAGTAATTAGATTTCCTTTTCCTTATACCATATAGTGATTTATTTATTTATTTATTTTGTATAAATGTGAAGATTTAGAAACACTGACATGCGTAGTGAGAATGGGAAATAATTTATATAGTACTGATTTTTGGATACCGGCATAAAAAACACAGTGTTTGAAACCCAGCAGTTCAGTCGGGTAAGTACTTCACAGTATTAGTCAAGTCTCTTTTTGTCAGTAGTAGAACTTCAACTTGAACTCTAAAGGGCAAAACAGGCCAGAAGAGAAAGTCTAATGCCAGGACTTGCTCTCCCCGCTTCCGTTGGCCTCTGCACATTGGTGTCATCCTTGACTGTAGCACAACTTTGTCTCAGAAATGAAAAGCTTAAAAATGTAAAAGCAAACATAGGCGTAGTCAACTGTTTAAGAAAGAAGGTAAAACTGTGTTTGTGTGACAAACTAAGCATAGGCAGAAGACAAGAAATGGGGTAAAAAATATTTCTAATTATCTTGACAAAGGCTTAATATCTACACCCTACAGTGAACTTTCATTAATTGACTAGAAAAAGAGAAAAAAATCCAATTAAAAAATGGGCTAATGACAACTCTTGAAGAACAAATCCAAAAAGTTAAATGCACATGTAAAGATTTGTAGTTATGAATATTCAAACTAAAGTAACTTTACACCCATCATATATTTTTATTCTTCTAGTGGGGAAAAAGTACTTTATATATGTGTTGTTGGTGGAGCAATATATAAAATTGGCAAAATGATCTAGCACCTCAGGAAAGCTATCTGAAATGTCTATGAAAAAGGAGAATATACATGCTCTTTAACCCAGGGGTTTCACTCCTGGGAACCTGACTTAGAAATAAAAGCACAGATAGATGAGGACATATACTCAGTGTGTGTGTCTTGTTATTATTTACTATGTTAAAAACCTGGAAATAAAAGGGAATGCTGTAAATTATGGTTACCCATACCATGGAGTATTATGCTAATATTAAAAAGAATGAATTAGAGTTATACTAGAGAATTTGAGAAACTTATGTGAGATGTACATCAGAGAAAAGCAAAATGCAGGAAATTATGTAAGATGATACCACTAAAAAAGAACCTTTCTGCCTGTACAATTTTGTGTGTGTGTGTGTGTGTGTATGGATTAAAATATGAAAGGGTATATATTCCAGGCTTTTACATAGATTACCTTATGAAGGGAAGGGGGCTAGAACAGCTAGGTAAAATTTTCTCTTTGTATGGATGTATGAAAAATTGTGTGTGTGCGTCTATATATACATATGTACACACAAATGAATAAAGAAATTAAAAGTTTTAAAAATTAAGAAAAAGGGCAATGCAGGTTTGGTTACACTCAGAAATGATTACTAAAAGATTTCAGAATGACGTATTTAAAACTCCCTGTTCAAACTAAACAAGTTGAGAAACATTGAAGACCCCAAACTTTGGGCATAAATTAAAAATGGTAGATTGACTGAAAGAAATAATCATATCTTAATCACTCTTGTATCACCTTATCCTAGCAAGGGGTCTACTGTCTGTATATCTATATCTGGCATTTAATAAATGTTGGTTGAATAAAAGCTGTATATCCCTTTTTACCGTATAAATATACACACACACACACACACACACACACACACATATATGTGTCTATATGGTGATATATATATATTAATAAATATTGGTTGAGTAAATATATTGGAAGATGTAAATTGAAAGAATCCCACTTTTAGCAAGAAAATAATTTTTTTAAATGTTATTTAGAATACTGATTACATATATGTAATAAGTACCATAGCTCTTTATAAAGATCTTAAATTTCTTATCACTTTTTTATATTTAGGTTGATTTGTTACTTAATATTGAGATGGGGATGAAATGGGATTGATGGTTGAGCAATCTAAAATGAATATAAGCTGTTGCCAACTGAAGATGAAAGAAATGTGTTTGTCTTAGAATTTTAAGCAATTTGAAATTCATGTGGCATTTTGCCATTCTCATTTTCACAAGAGCTCTGATTTCATTCACCAAAGGCAGGGATTGTGTAATTTTTATTATGCTCCGACCCACTATGGAATGTAGCATATGCACAATAAGTTATTGATGAATAAGTCAATGATTTACAGCTACAGTTTGTGCCAAACACAAATTAGTCCAGCACAGTGTAATTTTCAATGGTGTTCTAGAGCCAGCTTCTCTGTCATGTTCAGTGACTTTGCAGGGGTTGCTTGTAATCGGCCATCTGGGAGTGTTTACATCACATTGATTGGCAAACACTACCAATAAATTGTTGTTTTTCTTTTCCTGAGAGGTGGTTGTTAACCACTTACCAGCAACACCACCGCATTTAATTATAAATCATGACCTGTGAAATGGACTGTAAAAATAGGAAAACAAATTATATATTTCAGAATGCAATTGATTTAATTATTTTTTATCTGGAATTCATTGTGTAACCTATTCATGACATGTAGGATATTTGCTTTTCTTACATTTAAAATTTTACAATTTTTGTTTTATGCATTCTTATTTAAAACTTCAGGTGTGAATTTTCCCATTTCCATAATTAGATTTCGAGGTGGTAGGGCTTCAAGGATAACCATTCAAGGATAAGCATTCACTTTTATGCTTAATAAATGGCTTATTGCTTATGATACATATCAATGAATGGAAATGGCACTTAAAATTATATTTCTGTAAATTTATGCTACGTACTTGAATGTTCTTAGCTTTTTATGAAGAGAGATGCTTTATTGAAAATGTTACCTTTTATTTTGCTGTTTAATAATTTGGAGGGAATGGCAGGCTGGGAAGATAGCCTAGTCATCAACTACTCTGGGAATTTATGGAAGTTGTTTTTTAAGATCAAATCCAGAGATGAAAAATATGTTGATGGATTGACACAGCACAGGTCTTCGAGATATGATCTTTACTCTGAGTTCATTATAATAGCAGTGTGTCTCTTAGATTAGTAGACATGCTTAATCTTATTCATTCATTC
>NW_017732389.1:0-2052 GCF_001890085.2 Hipposideros armiger | reverse complement strand
TCAAACGACATGGAAAGCAGACATTCATCAGAGGAAGGTTATGCTGTCAGTGTGGTGGGATTTCAAAGGTGTTGTGTTTTTCAAGCTCCTACCAAGAACCCAAACAATCAATTCGAATGTGTACTGTCAACAATTAGACAGTTGGAACGAATCCATCTGTCTAATGGACACGAACAAGACTGTTTGCACACCACATTGTTGTAAACAATCTACTTCTCAACACAACAATTAGACAGTTGGAACGAATCCATCATCCAGTAACGTTCAGAGCTTGTTAATTGTAAAGGAGTTATGGTTCATCATGACAATGTGAGACCACACACAAGTATGATCACCTGTCAAAAATTATTGGAGCTTGGATGGGATATGATGCCACACTCACCATACTCGCCTGACCTTGCGACTTCCACTTGTTTTGCTCTCTTCAAATCTCCTTGCGTTCAATTCAGATGAGGCTGTAAATCAGCGCCTTGCTCAGCTTTTTGCAAATAAAGACAGGTCCTTCTATGAACAAGAAATTATGAAGCTCACTGAAAGATGGCAAAAGGTTATCAAACAAAATGGGCAATATATCATTGATTGATCTTTGTTCTTTATATAAATAAATGACCTTTGAAAAACATAGACAAACTACGTCATGGCTTTTCCAAAGACCCAATAGTAGAGGAGACAGATAATATATCAGAGCGGGTCTGGCAAACACAGAATTTTATTAGTTATTTTTGTCGTCATTTTTATATTAGTTTTCAGTGTTGAGATTCTTCCACAGCACAGAGCTTGAGAAGCTGATGTGTTCATCCTTTCTACCAGGACAGATGTCCTTATTTATCCACGTGGCCGTGAGGATGCGGTGCTTTGTAGATATCTGAAGGAAATAGAATATTTGGGTAGATATCTCGGAGGTAATAGAAAGGAAATACAGTAAATCACTGTCTCAGTAGTAATGACACTGAAGATACTCTGGAAAGGGAAGAATGGCCTCCCATGGGTAAAAATGGGTAAAAATTCCCATAGTGCATTCCCAGAACTTAATAGGGATTTTTGCTGCTTTTGTTCATTTCACTATTTTTAACGTGTCGGAGGGACACCGCCTGCCCATAGTCCCTGCTCAACACATACTGTCGAATGAAAGAATGAATGTAAATAGACTCTTTAAACCAACTGCCCTAATGTGGATTTGGTTAAGGTAGGAGCTTTTAAACTTCTTAAATGGTTTGAGTTTCTATTGTTTGGAATGCATATAAAGATGAACCCAATATTTATCATATTCGCAACAAGTGTTTTATCTGGTAGGAGTCATAAAATATGTAGATATGTTAGTGAAGCCATCTAGAAATAATTAAAGTAAAATAGGAGAAATTAACCTGAAGGGGTGATCTATTTTGGAGGTCAGAATTACCTTCTGTTGAGGCAGTTAGAAAAGGCGCCTTGCGATGGTGGCATTAGGTAGGAGTGAAGGACCGGTAGGATTTATACATTTGGAGGTAGTAGGTCGGAGGAGTCCCCAGCAGAGCCGTATCTGTGTGTGAAAGCCATGGGTGCACACTTGGACGGGAGTTGTTCATTTTGTCTGTAGCGAAGTTCCTATGAAAGAGAACAGTGGGATGTGAGGTTGAAAGGTAAGTTTGGGAAACTTTTTTTTTTTCCTAGTAGAACATTGAATATGTTTGAGACTAGTGGGATGGTTAGCAGGAGGCTGCTTTGCATCTGTTAACAGGAGGAATGCCTCTCCCAGTATTGTCTTTGAAGTGCCTTGGAGACAGGATGGCGGTAGGTTTCCTCATGTGAAGGGAACACGCCTCTGTGATCAACTCCAGTCACTCTTCCCAGCTGTTTCTGTTTTTCTAAAGGTTACAATAGAACTGAGGAGATGCATTCTTTCTTACAGATTCCCCTGAACTGGCCTTGTCTTTAACCGCAGAAGCCGCCTCAGGGGCTCACGTTTCTGTCTCCCTTACTGTTGTCAGTGTCTTTCTAAGGTACAGCTTTTTGCTCTTTACTTCCAGCCCTGCAGTGCCTCCTTGTTATCTGTGGGTTCAAGTCCACTTTCCT
>NW_017732388.1:635789-636933 GCF_001890085.2 Hipposideros armiger | reverse complement strand
AAGTGAGGGAAATGTGTCAGCCTAAAATGCTGATAAAGCACGAATTCAGAGAAGAGAGTAAACTACTAAGATGCCCTAGGGTATTTGACAATCATCAGATGCTCTGTCTTCGTTTTGATCATCTGTGTAAATAGAGTATACAAAATAAACTGGTGAGTCTACCCATGGTAAAATGTCAAATTATAGACTCTCAAGTAAAGGCTGAACCCTTGAAAGGGGATGCCGCCATACATAAAAATTGAACAAATCTAAACCTACATCACACAGTGTCAGAACCAGGCTGCACCTACACTAGCTCATAAGCCTGCATTCCCTTTGGATCATAAAAGTTTCTAGAAAATTCACAAACAGATGTTGAAATCTGAATTCACTGTATTCTTCTGGCCCAAAAAGCTTTAATCCTAGAAGATGGCTTAAACAGGCACTCAGTTGGTAATGACACAAAGCAGATGACAGGTTCACATTTCTGAAGGAAGGCATCTTTACATTCATGTCTCCAAAATTTAGCACTGATAAAAGACTATCAACTCAGAATTAAAAAGGCACTAAGAACAAAAAGAATTAAACTACAGTGGATAGGAATCAGATGAAACGACAGAAAAACAAATATATTTTATGTGTTTAAAAAATGGATTTGAAATTGTAATAGAGGACCAAGAGATCTACAAAACTGACCAACTAGATAGGAAAAAATACAGAAATCTTAAGAAGTGAATATAATATTTGAGATTACAAACTCAGTGTATGCGTCACATAACAGATTTAAACTATATGAGTGGAGATTAGAAGCTACAAATATAGATCTGCAAAACATAACATCAATAACAACATGCATCATAAGGAGACAAATAGAAAACATGAAAGAAATTACAAGAGCTATGGAAGATAAAATGAGGCAGTTCAACATGTATTTCTTTTTTTTTTTTAGATTTCCAGTAGGAGTTAAAAAAGAAATTGTGGGAGAGGCAGATACAAAGGGATATTGATTTAGATTAAGAATTTTCCAGAACTGTTAAGAGTCACAAATCTTTAACTGAAGGTTAATGAACTCTGGGGAGGGGAGAGAGAAATGCATCCCCATTTGGTCATATCATGGTGAAGCAGCAAATCACCAAAGGCAATGAAAATATATTAGAAGTAGCCA
>NW_017732388.1:623803-634854 GCF_001890085.2 Hipposideros armiger | reverse complement strand
GGGACCGTTTTTGCACACACCTTTCTCATGCCAAGGCTTTTACTTAAGGTTTTCCTAACTGATTCTTTATCAATGTTTACCTGGTTGTTTTGCTTTTCACAGTCAGCCAATGATTCTGATGCACAACTTGACAAATGTTTGAAATGTTTTCATCAGTTCTGCTCGTTACTGGCCACCCTGACCTCTCTTCATCAGTGATGTAGAGTTCTCTCCCTTCAGAAAAATGTTTAATCCATTTGTACACTGTCGTTTTCTTCATGGCATTATCCCCATAAACTTGAACTAACATGTCCCTGATTTCACTTCCACTCTTGCCAAGTTTAATAAGAAATTCATTGTTTGTTCGTTGCTCTAATTCAAGTTCAGACTTTCTCTAGATGGCACACAAAAGCACACACCGATAATGAATGCCACTAAGAAAACCCTCACATGTCAACACAAACACAGCTGTGAGACACTGATATACCAAGGTTAGCAAACCTTACTGAGCTGTTGGTACAGTGCTGCCAATGTAAGCGCACGGTGGCAAGTTCACAAACGTAATTGTTGGGCCTCATAGAGTGAAGTAAGTACTGTATAATAAAATAAATGGCTTAAAGGTATACATATAAATAAATCAGTAATCAAATTAGCTATGAATGAAATCAATTCTTCATTTAAAAGATAAATATTTTTACACTGTTTAAAATACAATTCTGGCTCTATGCCGTTTATAAGAAGAGCGACTAAAGCATATAAATGCATTTATTGAAACAAAATATATTCATATATAAAATGAAATATAATCATATAAATAAATTTGATGTAGGTCTATTGAAATTTGATGTAGCTCTATTGAAATTAAGGCAGTGTTGAAAGTGTGATAAAAATTTAATTTCAAATTCAAATGCCCACCCCTAACATATTTCAAAAGGATGACAGAAATAGTTGAGAGAAATAAAAGTAAAAATGCACACCAGTCATCAAGGTGTTCATTTTTTACATAATTCCCTCAACAATTAACAAAGAACACACAAAAAAATCAGGAAATATATAGATTTAAATAAAAAAATATAACAAATTTTAGTGCACAAATTTATAAAACAGTACAAAAGTCAACAAATGCACAGCTTAAAGCATGCATGGAGATATAAATACCACTACACATTCTATACATTACTTTATGTAGCAAGTCTTATCAAATTTTAAAACATACTCTATAACTGGAGTCAATACTTTTTTTTCTTTAGAGGTCCAGAGAATAAATATTTTCAGTTTTGCTTGTCATGCAGTCTTAATTGCAACTAGTGTCTGGCCCTCAGTAGTAGTGTAAAAGTAGCCACAGAAATATGTAGATGAATGAACATGACTGGGTTCTGATAACTCTACCAAAACAGGTTGGCACTGGGTTTGTCCTGTAGGGCATTGCGTGCCAATCTCTGTTTTTAAAGCACAAGACACAGATATATTTAAATTCAAAATTAATTTGATATCAAATGAAAAATGCTATACGATTGTAATAATTTTAAAGGCCATTTATAAATATCTCAAATTAAAGAAGAAATCATAATAAGAATTGGAATGTATTTAGAAGTAAACAATAATGACAAGAGTAACACAAAATGTTACAAATGCTAAATCAAAAATAATTTAACTAAATTAGAGCTTAAAGAAAAGCTGAAGAGCAGAAATGAAACAGAATACAAAATTAAAATGAGAAGGTCAGTAAGCACATGTAGTTTTTGAAACATTTAAAGACTAAAATAAGATTAAATTTTAAAAAACAAATATTTTTGCAATATTTCCCTATTCTTTCACCAGAGAGAAAAATTCACAAGTAGCAATATTAGGGAAGAAAAAAAAGAAGATAATCATAAGAGTAACATGTACTTAAAATATTAAAATATTATGATCAATATTTTGCCAACATATTTATATATTTAATAATTTAGATGAACAGAAAGTGTATATAAAACTATAACAAAAAAACAGTGTTTTGAATAAGTGTAGAAACTTTATAGTGAAAGGAATCAACATTGGAAATTATTGTAACAAAAATAATCAAGTTTTAACAAGTTATATCACATGTTCTAAATAAGATAATTTCAATATTATATTAATTCTTTCAGAGAATACAAAATATGCAAATACACATTACCCAGCTCTGAGTCTAGTCTCCTCATGATGATCAAAACAAAATAAAGATGATAATATAAATGCATATTATAGTCAAATTGTATCATGAAATGCATGCAAAAATCTCAAAGAGAATAGAAATAAATACAAAAATGTATTTAAAGGATACTATATACATATACATACATGTATACATATGAACATATTTGATTCACCACATTGACATATTAAAGGGAAAATATCTAGTTAAAAAGATACAGAAGAAAATATTTTGATTATGTCTCCATATGAAACAAAAATGAAAACAAACAAAAAGCTTAACAAAACAGAAATAGGATAGGGCAAGAATGGTACTATGTGTTGAAAATGTAAAAGTATTTAAAAAAATAAAAATGCCAATTATTACTAAATCAATTCATTTTAATTAAAATGTTTAACCAGTGAAATAGGAACAGCAAGATCCCCCAAACAGGTCTCTCTTTTCCCTACTAAGCATCCTTTCTACCAACAGAGGGGTTCTTATGACACTTCTCTGCTGAAACTAATCAGATTTTCCCTCAATTTTCTTAGAGTAAGATCCAAATTCTCAGCGGCCTACAACTAGTTACATGATGATTCTCCTTTCCCCTCAGACACCCTTACTGTCTGCGCCAGTACTTAAGGCACATGCCCACTTTAAGACATTTGCAGTGGCTTTCCTTTGTCTGGACACAGCCTAGGTAGCCATTTGTCCACATTCCAATGTTTGCTGAATTTTAGTTTGCAGTGAGACCTAGTCTGACAACCCTGGTAATATACAATCCCTGTCTCCACCATCTCCCATATTTTAATACCTTCCATCCCATCTTACTATTTCTTTTTCTAGAGCACTTATTACCTATCATTTTATTTTATTTATTTATTTATTTATTTTTTAAGATTTTTATTGGGGAATTGGGAACAGTGCTGGGGAATTGGGGGAAGGGGAACAGACAAGTTGCTGTCCCCTTGTTCTTCAGTCTAGTTGTGGTGGACGTTGCCTCACTGGCCCAAGTTGGCACCATCATTGCGCTCTTCCCGGGTGAGGCGGATCAATCCCCAGCTCCTGGATGGCCGCTCACAGCGGCTGCTGGCCGCTCACGCTGGCTGCTGGCTACACACGGCAGCCCATGGCAAACCACTGCCACAGGGGCTGCAGCCCACGCCGTTGCCGGCGACTCACAGCAGCCCAGCTCCAGGTTGAGCCGCTGTTCAGCATCTCAGCTGTAGAGGGCAGTGCCACTGGCCCTCATATGTGGGATCCGAACCGGGGCCCTCTGGCATCCCAAGCCAGTTCTTAACCATCGCGCCACTCGGCCGGCCCTCCTATCATTTTAAATAAGATACTAGTTACTTATTATTTTGATAAGGTGACCATTTAATGTATTATCTGAAGAGTACAATTGGAAGGAATAGAAGAGTTTGCTATTAACAACATGTCAAGATAACGGGCATAAATAAAAAGGATCACAAGCAAACACCGTGCAGTTATACACCTTATGGCTTATGTTGTTGCTTGTTGTAGCTTTTCTAATAATGCGATGTGCATGGAAGCAAAGATCTTTGCTTTGCTTACGGATGTAATTCAGGTGGCTACAATAATAGCAAAATAATTTTTTTTTCGGTGAAGAAATAGCTGACAATTTCTCTGTAGCCATAATCACAAGTTGTCCCTGCCAAGTACTCTGTGTTCCTAAAAATAATCCAATATTTCTGGTCAGTTGGATAATCAGCAAACAGAAATCCTAACATTTCATATAACATGAATTCTGTTATTCAATAGGTGGGAATCATTCCTGAAGTGTAGATATGTTAATATGGCGTTTTATATGATTCTCTGGAATGGAATGAAAAGTTTTGGATTTTGACAATGCCAGAGGGTTATTTTTTTCCCTATGTAATACATTTTCTTCAAATATTAAAGCTTTTCTTTCTCTCATTTAAAAATTAGGGGGATTTTTGCAAAATGAAATGGAGAAGCACGTGTCTGCAACTAGAGCACACACAGGCTGTCAGATGCAAAACAAATAGACCCACAAAGCATTCGGAGCCCTCATTCTTGCCAGCCTGATGCCTTAGCACAATCTGCAAAGTGCTGTGAGGATTGCCCTTATGTTTATTCATCGAGTAAGAAATATTTGCACATCTCTCTTTCCCCCTTGGATGCAAAGTTCTGTGAAATATGATAAAGTAAGTGGAGCATTTGAATGACAGAATCTGCATAGATATTTCCATTACAGGCAATAGGAATACTTGGGACTTCCCATCATTCAAGTGCTGCATGCATATATATTTAAAAATCAAGTAGTAGATACTATTTTCTACAAGAGGAGAGCAATCAATAGAAACCTTTGGGAAATTAGTATTTATTTTTCAATGTGATCAGTTAAAATAAATATTCTAACAGTTTAAATCTAACTCCAGATGCACAGTAGAAAAATAAAATGCCACAAAATACTATATCTGGTTTACAAAGCTTAGTTGAACCCCCATTATATACTGAAATCTTTAAAAACAATAAACATTGGCTTTTTATAGTCCTTCATGAAAAAGTCTTTGTCATGAACTTTAAGAAACCGGATGAATAAGTTTGGCAATAAACATTTCTTACCAGTTGCTTTGCAAATGCAGGTTGGAGAGAACAGCTGAGGTTGTCTTAATAATCATAGAGTAGGTTCAGTTTTTCTCTATCTCCCTAACTCTAATACAGTTTTTAGTGCTTGAAATCCACAAGAAAAAGGCTCTTCTTGCTGCTTACATTTTAGACTAGACAATGAATACACACACTCATATATGATAGGCTATATATTTTGTACATGGACACATAGATCATATATTGTATATACACATATATCACACATACATGTGCACATGAACAAATACTAAATATATAAATTCAGATTTTTGATACTATCAAAAATATAATTGGGAAGTTGGTTTAAAATTCTTTTAAAAATGCTCAAATATGGGTAGCTAGATTAACTTATTTATCCTTTCTAAGCCTTACTTCTGCCACCTCTAAAATTGGAATAAATCATAATTTACATGTAGGTGCTGAACATTAAAGGAAATAAAGTATGTGAAGTTGTTCTCAGATAATTCCACACTCAGTCTATGTCATATGTTGCCATTCATTCAAAAGTGAAATATTACTATTGTATGTTAAATATTTAAGGGATTTGAATTTTACTTTAATTGAAATATCGTACCTTTTGCGCTTTTTACAAATGCTGGGAAATTAAATATGTAAGATGGGGGGGGTTCTTTTAAACTCCCCCCATTAAATTGATAAGTAATAGAGAAAATGAACTTGGGTTGGAATATTATTACTTTTATTGCACAGCATTGATTTATCAACTTTCTATCTATGCATTCATGCTTTTCCCTTGTTAATTCAGTGCTCTCCAAAACATTTATATTTTCCTGTTCTTCATAGATGTGTTTTTACTAATCAAACACTTTGTTGATTGCTAACTTTTTGAGTCATCCATATGAATAAAATAAGTAGAAATGAAAAAGTAGATTTAATGGATGATATCCATTGTTTTATCTAATTGTAAAGATTAACCTAATCTTAAGCTTCTTATTTTTTTAAGCTTGTTTGTGGAGCACTTTTAAGTGTACTCATTTGTACATTTCTTTTAAATGCACTCATATGTACATGTAAAGCCGATGTATTTTTGGAGCTTGACTGCCCTCTATGACACACAACACACAACAGGTATCTACTTGCGGGGCTTTGCCAAGTTTTCGTCTAGTTTATAAAATTTACTTATCAAGGCAATTTTTAAGCTTTCCTAAAAGGAAGCTCCAAGCCATTCATTAATTTGCTTTTTGATTATATTTTTCATCGTATTGCTCGCAGCCAAGAATCTTCTCTTCTGAGTTGCAAGCACAGTTTGGTCATATTCACTCATAATTTGCATCATTGGCTTCAAAACATTGCTTTGAGTGATATTTCCATTTAGTTATTGCTTGCGGTTTTCTCTCACAAGAGACAACAAAATTCAGACTCTTTTGAAGCTTCCAAGTAATAAAATCCATATTTTAAGTAAGCATCTAAAAAATTCCATTCTTTTTTACTTTGGCTAATGAATAAATTGCAATTACGTGAGTCTTGGAGAAAGGTCAAAATAGAAGCAGTGTGTGTCCGTGTTTAATTGAATTTGTATTCAAATATTCAACACTACATAATGTTTCAGATGTGTACTCTTAGAAAAATAGCAAGTTTACTCTAGTTTACCCTTTGCAACACTGGCAGAGCTGAATAATGGTCCCCTATTAGCTAGATAACAGGACTTGACAGTTTACTACTACTGTCTGTTAGTACAACACAACCCAGGGAAAAGCCTGAGATTGAAAAATCTACCTCCACATGGGCAGGGCAGGAAAACAATGAAGAAGAAGGCAGGCCACTCCAGGCTGGCAACTAACAGATTTTATTAAGGGACGGCACATTGGTGGCACACCTTGGGCAGTTGTAAGGAAGTGTGTATTCTCTGGGCTGCTTGGCAGGTGCCAAAGAATTGCACAGGGTAAAAGGGAGAGAAAGGGATAGTCACGAGTACTAGTATGTGAATGCTACCAGGGGTGGGGAGTTACTTTACATGCTTGACCAGGTCAGGACAATGACCTCTTCCAAAAACCAGCACATAGCAGGAGGCAGAGAAGGGTGCTGACCAATGTTGCAGTGAGTATCGCTTACCATCAAACAGTCTCCAAAAGGGATTGCAGTAGGCAATCTCTGGTCTGTCCCAGGCCCGTCTTGCAAGCCAGAAAGCGGTCATGTCAGGGAACAGACTTTTCTCTACACTGTCCACTCCTCCCTGAAGAATTTTTGACATTTGGATCTAGTGCCAGCAACGATTAATCACCAACACTCCCCTTTGTGGCTTTTCTCATGAAATGAGTCACTGAAAGAAAAAACGTATTTTCTTTTTTTTAAAATTAATTTTATTATTTATTAAATTCATTAGGGGCAGCATTGGTTAGTAAAATTATATAGGTTTCAAGGGTACATTTCTACACTACATCGTCTATATATTGCATTGTGTGTTTACCACCCAGAGTCAGTTCTCCTTCCATCACCATATATTGGACCCCCTTTTCCCTCTTCTACCACCCCCCCATGTCCTCTGTTATCTACTACAATGTTGTCTGTGTCTATGAATTTCTGTTTCTTTGTTTGTTTATCTTTTTTGTTTGTTACTTTCTTCAGTTTTATATTCCACATATGAGTGAAGTCATTTGGTTCTCAACTTTTTTTACTTATTTCACTTACCATGATAATCTTAAAATTTATTCATGCTGTTGCAAATGGCAGTCTTTCATCTTTTCTTATGGCAGAGTAGTATTCCATTGTGTATATATACCACATCTTCTTTATACAATCATCTATCAAAGGCCACTTTGGCTGTTTCCATGTCTTGGCCACCATGATTAGTGCTGCAATGAATACAGGGCTACATATACCCTTACGAATAAATGTTTCCAGATTTTTGGGGTATATACCCAGGAGAGGGATTGCTGCCTCATATGATAATTATAGTCTTAATTTTGGGGGGGTAATCTCCATACTATTTTCCATAGTGCCTGTACTAACTTACATTCCCACCAGCTGTGCATGAGGGTTCCTATTTCTCCACAAACTCTCCAAAATTTGTTATTATTTGTCTTGTTGATGATAGCCATTCTAACAGGTGTAAGGTGGTATCTCATTGTGGTTTGGATTTGCATTTCCCTAATAGCTCATGAAGTTGAGCATTTTTTCAAATATCTGTTGGCTGTTGTATGTTTTCTTGGGAGAAGTTTCTGTTCAGGTCTCTGCCCATTTTTTTAAGTGAATTGTTTATGTTTTTGTTGTAGTAGTTGCTGAGTTGTACAAGTTCTTTTTATATTTTGGATATCAACCCCGTATCGGGCTCTGTGTTTGCAAATATCTTCTTCCATTTAGTTGGTTGCCTCTTTGTTTTGTTGATGGTTTCTTTTGCTGTGCAAAAGTTTTTAGTTTGATATAGTCCCATTCATTTACTTTTGCTTTTAGTTCCATTGGCTTAGAGGTCAAATTCATAAAACCCTTTTGAATCCAAGGTCCATAAGTTTACTACCTATGCTTGCTTTCTTCTATGGAATTTATTGTTTCAAATCTTATGTTTAGGTCTTTGATCCATTTTGAGTTAATTTTGGTACATGGTGACAGCAGTCTGGTTCATTCTTTTTCATGTGGCTCTCCAATTTTCCCAGCATCATTTATTGAAGAGGCTTTCTTTTCTCCATTGTATGTTTTTGGCTCCTTCATCAATAATTATCTGCCAATATATATATGGATTTGTTGCTGGGTTCTCAATTCTATTCAATTGGTCTGCGTATCTGTTTTTCTGCCAGCATCATGATGTTTTGATTACTGTCACTTTGCATTATAAATTGAAGGCAGAGAATGTAATACCTCTAGCTTTATTCTTTTCTTTTAGATTTGCATTGGCTATTTGGGGTCTTTTGTGATTCCATACAAATTTAATAATTTTTTTATTAGTATTCTGTTTCTTTAAAAAATGCCAGTAGTGATTTCATTAAATGTGTACATTGCTTTGGGTAACATGCCATTTTACCTATGTTAATTCTTCCAATCCATGAACATAGAATATCTTTCCATTTATTTTTTTGTTTCAATTTCTTTTAATATTGTCTCATATTTTTCAGTCTATAAGTCCTTCACATCCTTTATTAGNATACAAATTTAATAATTTTTTTATTAGTATTCTGTTTCTTTAAAAAATGCCAGTAGTGATTTCATTAAATGTGTACATTGCTTTGGGTAACATGCCATTTTACCTATGTTAATTCTTCCAATCCATGAACATAGAATATCTTTCCATTTATTTTTTTGTTTCAATTTCTTTTAATATTGTCTCATATTTTTCAGTCTATAAGTCCTTCACATCCTTTATTAGGTTTATTCCTAGGTATTTTATTCACTTTTTTTGCAATTGCAAAAGGAATTTTTTTTCTGAAATTTTATTGTTAGTTTATAGGAATGTAATGGATTTTTGTACATTTATTTTGTGTCCAGAAATGCTACTGTATTCATTTATTGTTTCTAATAGTTTTGTGGAGTCTTTAGGGTTTTCTACATAAAGAACCATGTTATCTGCAAAAAGTGTCAATTTAGCTTCTTCATTTCCAATTTGGATGTCTTTTGTTTCTTTCTCTTGCTTAATTGCTCTCGCTAGGATTTCCAATACTATGTTGAATAACAGTGGTGATAGGGGGCAACCCTGTGTTCCTTATTATGAAGGACAAGCTTTCAGTTTTTCATCATTAAGTGTGAAATTAGCTGAGGGTCTGTTGCATATTCTTGTTATTATGTTTGGTACATTTTATTTTTTGTAAATCCAATTTATTAAGTGGTGTAATTACAAATGAATGTTGCATCTTGTCAAATGCTTTTTCTGCATCTATTGATAGAATCATATGGTTTTTATCCTTCATTTTGTTTGGATCTTGTGTCACATTAATTGATTTCTGGATGTTGAACCATCCTTGTGTTCCTGGAATGAACACCACATGATCGTTCTGTATAATCTTTTTTTAATGTATTGATGTGTTTGATTTGCTAGTATTTTGTTTAGAATTTTTGCCTGTGTGTTCATCAGAGATATTGGTCTGTAGTTTTCTTTTTTGTGTGTGTTATCCTTACCAGGTTTTGTTATCAGGGTAACGTTGGCCTAATAAAATGAGTTAGAGAGTATTGCCTCTTCTTCAGTTTTTTGGAAGAGTTTGAGGAGGACAGGTATTAGATCCTCTCTGAATGTTTGATAGAGTTCAGTAATGAAGCCATCTGGTCAAGGACTTTTGCTTTTGAGAAGGTTTTGGATGATTGTTTAAATTTTCTTACTGTTCATAGGTCTGTTTATATTTTCCAGTTCTTTGGATTCCACCTCAGGAGGTTATATGTTTCTAAGAACTTGTCCATTTCTTCTAGGTTATTGAATATAATGGCATATAGTTCTTCATAGTATTCTCATATTATACTTTGTATTTCTTGGTATCCATTGGAAGTTCTCCTCTTTCATTTGTGATTTTGTTTATTTGTCCTTTCTCTTTTTTCCTTAGTAAGTCAAACCAAGGATTTGTCCATTTTATTAATCTTTTCAAAGAACCAGCTTTTTGTTGCATTAAATTTTTTATTGTCTTTCTGTTCTCTATATCATTTAATTCTGCTCTAATTTTTATTAGTTCCTTCTGCTGACTTTGGCTTTCATTTGTTCTTCTTCTAGTTCTTTACATGTAATGTTGGGTTGTTATTTGGGACTTTTCTTGTTTCTTGAGATAGGCCTGTAATGATATAAATTTCCCTCTTATTACTTCTTTTACTGCATGCCAATAATTTTGATAGTATGCATTTTCATTCTCATTTGTTTCTATGTATCTTTTGATCTTTCCTCTTATTTCTTCTTTTACCTAGTCATTCTTTAAAAGCATGTTGTTTAATTTCCAACTATTTGTGGTTTTTCCTGCTTTCATTTTGCAGTTGATCTCCGATTTCAGAGCCTTGTGACCAGAGAATATGCTTGGTGTGAATTCAGTCTTCTTGAATTTGCTGAGGCTAGTTCTGTGTTCTAACATAAGGTCTATTCTTGAGACTGATCCATGTATACTAGAAAAAGATGTATATTTTGGTGTTGTATGATGAAAGACTCTGTAAATGTCACTTAAGTTCATTTGGTCTAATGTGTCATTGAAGGCTGATATTTCCTTATTGGTCTTGTCTTTGGATGATTTATCAATAGCTGTCAATGGACTATTTAGGTCCCTACTATAATTGTGTTTTTGTCAGTTTCTCCCTTTAGTTCTGTTATTAGTTGTGTTGTATATTTTGGTGCTCTCTGATTGGGAGCATATAGATTGATAAGTGCTAT
>NW_017732388.1:617298-619611 GCF_001890085.2 Hipposideros armiger | reverse complement strand
TAAAACAAAACAAAGCCTGACAACAACAAAAAAATGTTAACAAATACTGGCAAAGATGTAGAGCAACTCATCTCTATCTCATACATTTGTGGTTAGAATAGCAAATGGTAGAGTCAGTTTGGTGACTTCTTATAAAATCAAACATATACTTACATATAATGCAAAAATCCTACCTAGAGAAACAGAAATTTTATCATGCAAAAACTGTACATCAACGTTCATGGAACCATTATTTAATCACCAAAACTCAGATGTAAGCTAAATGTATTTCAAGAGGAAAATGCATGAACAAACTATACCATTTGTGGAATACTCAGTAAATATTCAGTAATAAAAAGGAACAAAATATCAACATATGCAACGATGTGGAAAAAATCACTAATTACATTAGGCTAAGTTAAAGAAGCCGAAGTTAAAGGGTCATATAATACAATTTCAGTTTTACACATTTCTGAAAATAACAATTGTATGAAGAGAGAGAAAAGGTCAGTGTTGTAAGGGGTTAGGGGTAAGGTGAAGATGTGACTACAAAGGGGCAGCATGAGTGAATGTTTTGGGTGATGGAATTTTCCTGTGTCCTGATTGTGGTGATGGATACATGAATCCCAGCATGTGTTACAACTCAAAGAATTGGCACGACTTCCCCCTCCCCCCAAAAAAGACGAAATTGCATTATTTTTAGCAAAAAAAATTTTATATATATATATATATATATATATTTTTTTTTTAAGAAATTCAATGATGAAATTGACATGTGCAGTGGATAGCATTGCTCTATGCTTATTTGTGAAGAGTGTGTCTCCCAGAAAATAAATGTATATTTTGTATTGTTAATTTTTATGTACAATGTAGGAGTGGCATTCTGCATTAGCTTTCCCAGCTCTAAATTTGGCCTGTGTAGAAATTAATGTGTTTTGGAAGGAAAAAATTGCACAGATGTCATTTTCCTCAAAAGCAGGCAAATTATTAATGTAAATAATGCACTGCTTTGGTTTTGAGCTTCCAGAATCCCTTGGAATCTGAGATTTTGAAATGTCAACAGATTTGAGACCATTTTCTGTCATAATAGGGATGAATAAATTGATAGCCACTTATTTTTAACTTGCATTAATTTTCCTGTTAAGAATCCTTAAGAATAAAATTTGGAAGAGCTTCCTGTATCTATGATTATATTACCATTATGCTATTTTGAAAAAGCATAACCTAATCATAGCCATTAGTCTTTTTCACTTTTATTATACAATGATCATTGATATTACATAGGAATATAAAGATAATGCAAATATAGTCAGAGAATACAATTATATTAAAATAAAAATTATTGGAGGATTTTGGTTAAAATGTCATATTGAGGGTAGAGTTGTTCCCTTTCTAAGTTATTCATTAAATAATTATGCATATGCACACATGAATATCTATACAAATATATATGTATGTGTGAGATCAATAGCAGACATCAACATTTTCAAGCTATTACACTAGTAGAAAGCAATGTACCTACCAGGTGTCACAAAGTTAGGTCAGCACAAAGTTTGCATGTATCTTGATCTGGCTTTCCATTGGCAACCAGTGAGGATGGCACATTGAGGAACTGAGGCAGCACACAGTGGAGAGTTATCCCTTACCTTGCCAAATTCTTACACTATCCCCCAATCAAAAATCAAACTTTAAAGAAATCATTAATAGCACACAACCATCTCATGAATCATCAATGCTATATCCTTTATTGTCGCCATGGATTCTCTGGGCTGTCAAAAAGCCAAGCACATTCTGTGAACAAGATAAAATATCTCTGAACTGTTATAGACAATAGCTAAATTTTCTTATTTGCTTATAAATGTTAATACTTTAAATGGTACAAATGTATGATATGCTGCTTATCTAAATAAAATATTTCAGTTAGATATGCACCTAAAAATGAGCTTTGGTCATATTTTATTTTATTGATTGGAATATGTGATACGTATTTTGATTTTTTTTCAGGAGAGTAAAAGTCCTTACATTATGGAATAAATATCTGTGACCTCCCCCAGATTACTATTTTGAAATATTACCCTTATGAGATGGTATTAGGAGTTGGACCTTTTAGAGGTAGTTAGGATTATGTGAGGTCATGAAGGTGGAGCTCTCATGAATGGAATTAGTGCCCTTAGAAGAGTCATAAGATAGCTTGCTTCCTCTCTCTCCTCTCTGCTACATGAGGACACAAGGAGTAGCCTGCAGTCCGCAACCAGAAGAGAGCTCTCACTAGAATCCAATCATGCTGGCCTCTAGCCTTGGACTTGCAGACACCAGAGCTGTGAGGAATCAATT
>NW_017732388.1:611346-615168 GCF_001890085.2 Hipposideros armiger | reverse complement strand
CTCTAGAGCTCTGTTATGATTCCAGAGAGACCAGAAGCGTACTTCATATATTTCATTCTTTCTCTTCCAAGTGCTGATCAGAGTTTTGAGTTGCCTCTGGTCAGGGTCCACTCTCTAGGACATTTGCAAAAGTAGAGATAATATTGCAATTCTCAGGGATTCCTAAAGTTCACTAATTCCAGATCTAAGAAGTATTAATTTGCTACATTTTCAACTCTTGTTTTGTTCCAGTCAGTGAAGCTGATATGTAAAAATTGCAACACAATATTTGTATTAAATTACGGGATTAGTTACCTACATTTCCTTTTCCAGTGTTAATGAGAGAAGCAGGAGGTTAGAAGTTCCCAGCAATGCTTAAGCACATAATTCAGGTTAACCTTTCAATACACTTATGACAACCTTTCTCATCTGTCACACATGCATCTCCCAAATTTCTCTCCACACCTTGACCCATGCCTAGTCAGTTTATGATTTTACACTATTCATTGGATAGAACATAATCTTACTATCCTATAATCTGAGTGCCTCCTTGTTTTTTCCTATCTTCATAGAAATTTACCTTATGTCCCTTCCTTAATCTCAAATGCATGAAGGAAACTGCAAACTGTTATTCTTGGAAGCATTTGTGATCTTTCTTCCTGTCAATGTTCTCAGTTTTAGCTCAAATAAAGTCTTACAAAAATTTTCTACAGGTTTGGATGCTTCTTAAGTTGACAGGATGCACAGGGACACATACACATAAACCCTTTTCGCATATACTTATTTTATCATAATCAAAGTAAATTTATTGTATTAGATGTAGTACTAGTAACAGCACATAGTCAAGTGTTTGTAACAGCTTCATGAGATTGTGGGGCTANAGTATTCCCTGAAACGCAGCCCTTGTCATAGAAAATTCCCTCAGCTTCTGTATATCTGGAATGGTCTTTATTCCTCTTGATATCTAATGGATAACTTTTCAGGATGTATTATTCTTGGTTGGTAATTATTCTCTTTCCATAGTTTGAATATTTGTTTGTCCTCGCTTCTGACTTATAGAGTTTCTGCTGAAAAGTCTGATGATAATCTGATGGGCTTTCCTTTATAGATCACCCTCTTTTCCCTGGCTGTCTTCAGAATTCTTTCCTTCTCATTAATTTTTCACTGTTTTAATGTAATGTGCCTTGGAGAGAGGTCTGTTAGGATTGGGGTAATTAGGTGTTCTATTTCCTTCTTGGATTCGAGAATCCAGTTCTTTCCATAGACTTGGGAAGTTCTTGTCAACTATTTGTTTGCATAGACTATCTGTGCCCTTCTCCTTTTCTTTTCTTTCTGGTATACTCATTATTCTTATATTGCTGTTTCTGATAGAATCAGATAGTTCTTGTAGAGTTCTTTCATTTATTTTACCTTTCACGTCTCTCTTCTTCCATCTGCCTCATTTCCAAATTTCTATCTTTAATATAATGATTCTTTTTCCAAATGGTCAGTTCAATTTCCTAAGCTGGACATTTCATTCTTTATCACTTTTATATAGTTCTTCAGCTACAAAATTTTCATTTGGTTCTGGTTCTTTTTTAAAATTTCAATATTTTTGGTAAAATATTCACTTTGCTTATTGGCTTTATTTGTGAGTTCATTAAAATGCCTATCTGTGTTTTCTTGCATCTTGTTGAGTTTTTTCAGAATAGCGATCTTGAATTGTCTGTCATTTAAATCACGTATTTCCATGTCTTTAGGTTTATTTCCTGGAGGGTTTTTTTTGTTTGTTTTTTGTTTTTTTATTTTCTTTCTGAGCTGCCTTGTTACCTTGATTATTCGTGGGAAGTAATGGATTATTTCTTTTCCTGGGCATCTGCTGGAGTCAATTCTGCAGCAGGTTAATATGAAGAGGCCTTTCTTTTGCCTTCCAGTCTGTAGCATTGAAGCATTTTATTATCTTTTGTCCTGGAGCATTTTTTCTCTTTAACTGTTCAGTCTCCTTGCATGGTGGGAGATTTCCTAGGGAAGTTGGCTTCTGTTCTGTTACCAGGTTGCTTTGGTCTTAGGCACCACGCCTGTGGGAGGATGTGGTGGTGATGGGGATCTGAGCCTCTGAAATCCCAGTGCTGCCCCTGAAGCCAGATGCAGAGCTATGTACCTCAGCATCCCTGGGTGTCCCCTTAGCAATCAGTCATCAAAGGTGAGCACGAGGTGGGCTGGGAGAGGCAGCGCCTCTGTTTGTGGCTTTGTTCTCTTCTGAGTAAGGGAGTGTGCCAGACCACAGCTGCCTTGCCCCTATAGCTCCTTTCTTGTCACTGGAATTAGCCACACTGTGCATCTACCACTCAGGAACTATATCTCCAGTTCTCAGGGCTATAGATATTCTGCTTTTTAATTTGACACTGCTACTGTTTTGGAGACTGGCTGCTAACACTGGGAGGATGTCGGGGAGGGGCGTTCTGAGAGGGTGTGGGGAGGTGGCCAGACTCCATAGCTTTGTTTCTTGCCTGGCTGTGAAGACTCTTAGATCACAGTTGTTGCACTTCTGAATTAGATCTTTGCCCTGAGGGCTGTGCACAGACCACTAGGTTCAGCCGTATTATATTCTGCTCTCTCTTGCAGAATTGCTGGGGCCACTGAGAGTGCTCCTGCAGTCTTATTTCTCCCCTCTCGTGGGACTGCAATGTGGTCCAGGCTGCATCCCATTGCCTCCATCTCTCCATCTCTGCACTTGTCCCTTCTATCTCCCCGCCCCCTACTTTGCCCCAATTACCCACCTTCAGATGTTTTGATGAGTGGATCTCTCAGATGTGTTTATGCGTTGCATCAGGTCCTTTGTTGACTATAGCTGTTCAATTTGCTGTTATTTCAAGGGGAGAAATCAAGCATTGCAAAATTTTGGGGTCCCTGTATCTACATACGGAAGTCAGGTAGCTATGTACTATAGCCAGAATTACACCTTAAAATAAAATACCATGATATTTTGTTAAAAACAAATAAACAGTAGACTTGTTGGGGTTATCACTTTGTGACGTATGTAAATGTCTAATCATTATGTTGTTTTGTACACCTGAAATTAATAATAAAAAATAAAACAAAACAAAACAAAAAAGAAACAAACTCAAGAAATGTGCTTTATTAGGTATCAACAGAATAACTGTAGGTGTTACAGAAAACACAATAAATGTTAAGAGATATAAAGTTAATTATATTTATTTGCATAAAATGATGTTTCGGTAAAAACTATCCTAATGTGAAGTGCCCATTTTATTTTTTATCCATTTTTTATTGGTTTGTTTAGCATCTAATTATTGAACTAGAGCAGTTCTTTATAGATTCTGAATATATTTCCTTTGTCAGATGTATGTTTTGTAAATATTTCATTTCTGACTTGTGGCTTATTGTTTAATTTTCATAATGATAGCTTTTGAATTAGAAGCAGTTTTCAATTTTGATAAGGTCTAATTTATCTCATTTTTTTTACCTTTTAAGGATCATGATTTTGGTGGTTGATTTAAGAACCTAACCCATTAACAAAGGATTTCCTACAATGTATTCTTTTAGATGTTTTAGAGTTTTTGCTTTTACATTTAGGTATATGAATCTTTTTGAGTTAAATTTTATGTACAATGCAAAATGTCTTAATTAATTAAACTATATTTTATGTGCATACCCAATTGTCTCAGGACAATTTTGAGAAACATCCTTTCCTTGTTTGGGGTGGCAAAGTCTGCTTCCCTTCCTAGGCTATACATTGTTTTAGTGCCTTTACGGACATTATTACAATAGTCTAATAATATATTAGTTATTATCATTCCATTTTGTATATAAGTTAACTAAGGTCAAATGATATTGAGACAA
>NW_017732388.1:602886-605676 GCF_001890085.2 Hipposideros armiger | reverse complement strand
GGCAGGTCTGGTGCAGTGAGGGAAACACCCTTTCACATGGCCTGACCATTTGCCCAGGGTTTCTCTAACTGTATCTTGACTATCTATCTTTAAATGACCTGGAGTCTATAATACCATATGAGAGCAAACATTACTAAAAGTGAATTAAAGTATAACATATGGACAGATATGTGTGTATGTGCGCGCACACACACACACACACACACACGTAATAATTGCTGTTAAATATTTAGGTTCATAATAAAATTATAGAAATTCATATAAAGTTAATGCTTTTAAGTTCCCTTCTCACAAATGGTGAGCCTATTGATGTTATAATTAGTAAAGTATTATCTTCATTTTCAGAGAATAATCATAGAACTGTACTTTTGGAATCAGTTAACTTTTCTTTTCTATTTCTTTTTCAAAATGCTACATGGAGTATCCCAAGTAAAAGCTTTCTTTTGCTGCCAATATCTGACTTCCAGTTAAATGTGAAGCTCAAAGCATTTGGATTGGCTGTGAGAGTATAAGATTCCCTAGAAACCTTACCTTTTTATATGCTTCCCTATTTCTTTATGGGAAAGCAATACACTACAGTAAGAAGAAAGCCTTCTGGGTCAACTTCTTATGTTGTGTTGAAGGATATATGCTCACTGTTTATGTAGTGTTATAATTTCATCTGTTCCTTGCTACCATTAACAGTATTGCACTTAAATATCATTAACTTAAAATTAGATATCTTACCTTAAAATGTTTGCTTCTCATGGAATTGTTGAGCCTTTTT
This sequence comes from Hipposideros armiger, assembly GCF_001890085.2. Classification (NCBI taxonomy): domain Eukaryota; kingdom Metazoa; phylum Chordata; class Mammalia; order Chiroptera; family Hipposideridae; genus Hipposideros; species Hipposideros armiger. The sequence continues at coordinate 604,910 of NW_017732388.1, read as the reverse complement.
CCTAGCTTGTTATAGAGTTGACTATATCATATTTCTTTTAGCAAATTAATATAGCACAAAAATAGTGGTAGAATAACATTACTTTCCAATAAATATTTTTCTCTTCAAATTTCATGTTTAGAGATGATATATGAAGCTAAAAAAAGGTTAAAGCTTATTAATATAACTAATCAATTCAAATTTTTTCTTTTAATTAAAACTATTTAAGAAATACCAATTCAACAAAAGAACAAAACAAGAAACAAAAACTCATAGACACAGACAACAGTTCAGTGGTTACCAGAGGGTAAGGGGGAACGGTGGTAGAAGAGGGTAAACGGGATCAAATATATGCTGATGGAAGGAAAACTGACTCTGGGTGGTCAACACACAATGTGATATATAGACGATGTATTATAGAATTATACACATGAAACCTATGTATTGTTTTGTCAGAAAAGTCATGACATATTTTGTCTATGTTTTTCAAAGTTCATTTATANATCATAAATATTTAAGAATGCTAGGAAATGACCATATCAGCCCTGTAATTCTGTATCAGTTTGCAAGCATTTTTTTTCCAGTAATCATAACACTGCTTAGTTTGAAATGCATAACAAAATTTGAAAACCATAGCTTTGCATGGTTGCTCTCTGTCTCTGGTTATGAATGTTAATGCTTTTGAATGTTCCAGAACGGCAGTCTTAAAAATTAAAAAGAAAAAATGTACTTGCACAATACCTCCTTGTTTAAAATCTGACTTCTGGAAGCTCTTGATGACCTTTCCAATAGTATTAAGGTTACGTTTGCCTGATGAGGAAAATGACAAGTCACTTCCATCAACAAGCTAGTTATCAGATATCCTAGAGTGAAAAAAATAAATTGCATTCATAACTGTTTTTCCCTTCAAAATGTTTCTTTGCCATAATAAAATATTATTCTGTATTTTGAGGAACCTATGTACTCTAAGAAGTAGTCTATCGTAACTTTGCTAAATTTCTCTTTAAAATAGTATTTGTAAGAGAAGGATAGGAGGATAGTCTGTGTTGTACTTTTCAACCCAATTTTGTATCTCACCCCAAGGTCGGTTTTCATCAATGAATAACCTGTAGAATATTTATATTTAGCACATTGACTGTATAATTTATGTCATGTTAGCAAGATCTCCTGGGATACAGTAAAACATAATATGAGGCCATACTCTAAAGATCTCAGTCAGTTTCTAGGTCTGCTTTGCACACTTTAAATATGTGAGCTTTGACAATTTACTGAAATTCTCTAAGACCCTATAAGGATACTACGGAGATAGTGACTATCTCTTAGTACAAGGTAAAGTGAGAAAGTCTCTTCTCAGTGCCCCCCAGGACTCCTTATTTGATCAGATAACTTCTACTTAAACCAAGATAACTGCTGGAATTTGTAGTTGTTGTGACTGTTTGTTTTTGTTCTTGTTTGTTTGGTTTTATTCCCCTCTTTCTGTTGAAATTGCATGAATAGAGCTCACAGTGAGAATCTGCTGTATTCTTGTAACCATTATAGTCTTTTTCAGTGTTCTTTTTCAACCTCTAGTCAAGTCATTATCGTAATTATTTTACAGAGAGATCACCATGTCCTTACTCCTGGCTCTTTAGCCTTAATACTCTTGGCTGAAGTCATGCTCTAATCCCCACAAGTGCCTTTTTACTTACCTCCCCCCACCCCCAACTCTGGCTTTTGCTCATCGCCCAATTCTATTTTCTCCTGTAAAGATATTTATTATTTCTTAGAGGACTACAACAGCTCTTCCTGCGTTCCCTTAGGTAAATTGAAAGCCTTTCTGGAACCTAGCCAGATCAAATCAAATACATACTGATCTTGCTTTATTATCTCTTCATGAAAGCTTCATCTTTGGTGATAAATTCTAGTATTTACTGTCTGTGATAAAGCTACATGTCCCTCACGATGTGTCTCTAGAGCTCTGTTATGATTCCAGAGAGACCAGAAGCATACTTCATATATTTCATTCTTTCTCTTCCAAGTGCTGATCAGAGTTTTGAGTTGCCTCT
>NW_017732388.1:597163-599376 GCF_001890085.2 Hipposideros armiger | reverse complement strand
TTTGTTCAATCTGTCCAATTGCCAATGGTACACATTCAAATTGATTGTTTGGTTCCTTGGTTGGAGCTTGAAAAAGAGGACACCCTTAAAATCCCACCACACTGAGAGCATAGCCTTCCTCTGATGAATGTCTGCTTTCGATGTCGTTTGAGGTGAATCATCACGTCAGGACCAAGACTGCTTGGGTACCACATTGTTGTAATCAATCCACTTCTCATCACCAGTTTTCAATCACTTCAAAAAAGGATCGTTTTCCTCACATTTAATGAGCATATTGCAGATGTTTATACGTACCGTCAAATGAACTTTGAGTTCATGTGGAACCCAAATATCAAGCTTGCTTACTTCAGCTTCTTCAGGTGGTCGTGAATGCTTGAATGATGGATGTTCAATGTTTCTGCAATCTCTCGTGCCGTGGAACATGGGCTTGACTCGATCAATATCTTTATTTTGTTGTCATCAACCTCGGTGGGCCTCCCTACCGAGGAGAGTCATTGAGATCAAAATCACCAGCATGGAATTTCGTGAGTCATTGTTGGCACTGATGTTCTTGTAGAGGATTGTCGCCATAAACTTTCTGCAGCTTTTCATAAGCTTGATGCACATTCTTCCATGTATGGAAGTAAAACAGTAAAATATGGCAAAAATAAAGTTTGGTTTTCCATCTTCAACTTGTAAAATCTTCAAAAGTCAACCAAATTGCAAGTTTTTTTAGAATGAAGCTAGAACTGTCAGCTGTCAAGTGACATAGCAGTAACATAGACTCCAGTACTTCCAAAAATGAACTAGTACCATTTGTTGCAAACATGCGTCATGACTTTTCCGACAACATAATAGTTTTGTTGACCATTGTTACACCAGTAAATTAAAAACAAAACAAACAAAAAATTCAAAATAGCTAAATCTGTGATACAGAAAATATAGTTAAATATTAGATTTTTTAGCTTTTAATAAATAACTTAAAACAACAAATACCAATTAACATTTGAAGCATAAACCAATTTTCATGTACTTTGAAACTTATCTGTGTGTAAATGAATAAGTGATTAAAATACAAGTTCTTCAACTTTGTTCTTAGAAGTTGTGACTTCTAATTCTTAATAAATAAATAACAATAAATAAATAAAAACAAAAATTGAAACAACCCATTGCTAACTTTATATTCCTAACTTTATATTCCTAAACCATTAAGTTTAAGATGTGAGCCAATCTGGAAGAAATGTAATGAAAACAAATTGACATATAAAATTTTGTAGGTGGATTTTATGTAGGAAGAATGATATCTTAATAGCAGAGAACTTAATATAAAATAAATTGATATAATATTTAAATTATTCAATAAGGCAGAAGCATGTATTAGAGATTTCATGAGGACACAGTCACTAGCTTTAAGAAAAAAGTAATGTATTATATTTGATTAGAAAATGTATGTTGAAAGGTTTTTTGGTTTTTTTTAAGATTTTATTGGGTAATTAGGGAAAGGAAACAGGTTGCTGTCCTTTTGTTCTTCAGTCTAGTTGTGGAGAATGTCGCTTCATTGGCTCACGTTGGTATTATCATTGCGCTCTTCCTGGGTGAGGCAAATTGGTCGCCCACCTCTGGACACCTGCTCTTGGCAGCTCTTGGAAGCTCATGCCGGTTGCTGGCTGCTCACGCTGGTTACCAGCCACTCACAGCAGCTTATGAAACCTTACACCATTGCAAGCGACTCACGTAGCTCAGCTCCATGTCGAGCTGTTGTTCACCATCTTAGCTGTAGAGGGTGCTGCGTCACTGGCCCTCATGTGGGATCCGAACCAGGGCCTTGCTGCTCAGAGCTGGCGTCCCAAGCCAATTCAACAAAATGCACCACTCAGCCAGCCCTGGAAAGTTTTTATAAATTAAGACTATTAAGAATATTTTAATTCAAACTTTAAAAAGTTACAGAGATTAAAGTTAGTTTATGAAAGAAATATAAGTATTGTTTTTTTTAAATTTTAACTTTAAATCAAGGAGAATATTAAACATCACTTGAACATAAACATATTAATAACGTATACCAGTTTTCTTTGATTTAACTTAGGAGAGAGATGGAGTTCAGGAAGAAACAAAACTAATAAAGATAGAGATGGTGACTCTGAGGCTAAAAGATGTGACAACATTAATCCAGTAAATAAAGTAAGTCAGAATGAAAACACAAGTCATATTCAATGCAGAAAAAATTCAACACCTTT
>NW_017732388.1:594697-595543 GCF_001890085.2 Hipposideros armiger | reverse complement strand
AAAGTGGTAAAAGCAAAGCAAAGGAAGATGAAAGAGGGGCAATAGGTGAAGGAAGTGAGGAGGAAGGAAGGAAGGATGGGAGGAAGGAAGGAAGGAAGGAAAGAAGAAGAAAGGAAAGGAAGAGAAGCAAACAAAAAGGAAGAAATAAAGGTTAAGGAGGGAGAAGATAGAAAGGAAAATATGTAAATGCAAAACTTTCAAAAATTTGTTTTGCTATGGTTTTAGTCCAGGATTTTAGTCAAAGTTTGTCTCTATTACTTAAGCACAAGCAAAAAATAAGATTGTGTTTATAGGTGTTTGAAAAACTCATTAAAGAAAAAAATCACTACAAATAAGAATACCAAGTGCGTTAAAATACAGGTTAATGTTCTACAGAACAACAAAATCACAAGTTTGAATTATCATTTCTATAGGCCACAAATGATCACCACTCACAGTTTTTCAGTACACTAATTTCTCAGTTTATGGTCCTGGAAACCAGCAATCAAACAAATGTATATCTCTTGAGATAATTCGATACATGTAATTAAGCTTATAAAAATATACTTCAAAATATTAAAGAATCAGTTGTCATTTTGCCTTATTTTTACCTTTGGGTAAATCATTTCTTTGTAAATGAGTAAATGGATGAAATAAAGAAAAGAAGAAAGGAGAGAAAATGAAAGAACTAAGTGTCTGGAAGCTTTGGAGGAATAGTCAGTCACCCAAAATTTTATTTGCATGTTGTTGCAAAGTTTGTGAGGGGAGCATAGACTTTCTAAGGAGTATTTAACACTTTTCCAGTGCTTTAGTATTTACTCAAATAAGCCTAAAATGTATTCTATCTCTTTGTGAATGATTTTTTTT
>NW_017732388.1:590005-592597 GCF_001890085.2 Hipposideros armiger | reverse complement strand
AATACATGACTTAAATAATTGAGTCTTTGATTTCACTAGTATGGATGAGGTTGTATTTTCACAGAGTTGGATGAACCCAAATGTTGTTCAGAATTTGGTTCCACAATTAATTTTTTTAGACTTATTTTGAGAGTCATGTATATGTCTCCAACTCAAAAAGTTTTATTGTCTTCTGTGTAAATACAGTACACTTTCAGTTCTATCTCTTTCTTGTTCAGCCACATTGATATTCAGATGTATATTTGGGCAGTTTGATGAAATTAAAGCATGATTTAAATGCATAAAAGTCAGCTAATTTCTTCCATAGTTATGACTTGATCTCCAATTATAACTAAAAATCTGATTATGTTGTGTTCAGAGTTCAGCTTTAGGAAGTAAATGGCCTTCCCTGCCATCTGCATAACTCATGTATTCAGTTTGAGTCTGAAATTTCTATTGGGTTGTCAGAAAAGTCATGACGTATTTTTTTCTGCTTTTCATTGCAACAGTGTGTCATGACTTTTCCAACAACCCAATAGTTAACATGTTCATAGATTTTGTCATATGTTTACTGGTTTATTATACAATATATAGATGAATAGGTAGCTGAAAAGGTGCATAGGGGAATTTCCAGAAGGGTCTGAAGCGGAGAACCTTTTGTCCCCATGGCGTTGGGGTGTTCCATCTCCCCAATACATTGATGTCTTCATCAACCTGGAAACTCCTATGAATACTTTTTTATGGGAGAAAGTTTGCCTCTGTGATAGCCATTATCTGAGTTTAAGATTTTCTTTCTTATAATTTCTTACTTTAGCCAAGACATATGGTAAATGTCTTACATATATGATAAATGTAATGTTCAAGTATTATTATGAGAGAGTTATTTCTACCTTGTTCTATGGATATGAAAACTGAGGCTCAGAAAGTTTAAGATGTTGGCAAGGGTTCATGTTTCCAATGTCTTTAATCGCTATCAAATTTCTTGAACAGAAATTCCCTGGTAATTCCCATTATGACCAAAATGAAAAAAATATAAAAAACAATACAAAAACAAACAAGCAAACAAAAAAATTATAATCAATTATACATGTGCCAATCTGTAGCTCTATGAAGAAAATGGCTGCATCTTTTTACCTCCTGAAATATCTCTGTGCTCTGTGGTACAGACAGTCCTACATGTCTCAACAATGTCATTCAGTTTTGTGTTTTTGATGTGTTTTTTCCCCTGAAGGTCCCTCCTGTCTTCATCCACACTCATTCAGTTTATTAATACAGCTCTCAGAATATGGTCTAAATTTGAATGTAGTATATTTGTTGGAACTGAAGTATCATAAACCAGGTATAAAATGCTACCCTTGAATATAAATACATCGTTAGAAATGTNAAGCTGAGCCATCCTGCCACCTGTTGGCAGCTCAGTGGCTGCTCAGTTCGGGCCAGGAATCAAACTGCTGTTGCTCAGAGCTCAAACTCTTGAGCAAGCTCTTAACCAACTGAGCCGTTCGTTCGGCCCTGTTTTTGCTTTTTAATCAAGGAGAAATTTCTACAAATAAATGTGGCAGGCACCTGGCTTATGTGAACTCTAGCAGAAGCAGAGAGAAAGCATGGGTCAGATCACACCAAGGATCAGTGCCAGCTAGTTTTGAAAAACAGGAATAAGTGAAAGCAGTGAAATCAGAGTGAACGTTAATCTAGAAATGTATGTAATGACTAGACTAAATTATTCAGAAAGGATCACATAAGCAGTGAAAAACAGAGATAAAACAGCATGTCTGCCAGACGCCAAGCTATTAGAAGTGGCAGACATATAGTGCGTGATTAAAGAAATAGCAATAGTTGAAATAATTTACTGTGTAAATGTCAGTTACCTGCATGTTCTTCCAGTCTGTTGGTAACAGTTTCTACCAGAACATGGTCTTAGAAGTGCGGACCTCTAAAATATGCTGGTTCTTAACAGCCAGGGAAACCAAAGATGTAAGAGACACTTGACACAAAAAGTGTAAACTTTCATAATTTGACACTACTATGTAGGTACTTTTTCCATGTATAGTGCTAAAAATTTTTAAGTCTTTGTCAGTTAAAATGAGTATCAACTTTAGTATGATATCTTTTCTCTTGCTTTACAATCCACATACATCTGGTTTTGTGTGGCCTATAGGACACAAATTTATGACAAATAATTTCAGTTATTTCTGAAAAATAAATGAAAAATGAAATTGGTCAAATTATCAAATCTAAAACCTCAAAGTAAATTTCATATTTAAGAATCTTGAGGTGCTATTTTATATCATAAATATTTATAATTAAAGTGAATGAATCATTGTAACCTATAAAACACTATTTACTAAGGTAACTTCAAATCATATTCAAGACTTCAATGATTCAAAAGAATAGAGTGCCAGAGACATTCAATAGGATGATGTCAGTCTTTTCAACAAACTGTGTTTAGAAAATTGGATACACACATGTAAAAGAATGAAGCTGGATCCTTACCATACACAGTACACAAAAATAAATCAACATATAACTCAAAATAATGTTAAAAATCTTAAAAACTCTTGAAGAGAATATAGAGTAAACGTTTCATGACACTGAATTTGTCAATAATTTTTT
>NW_017732388.1:583573-586850 GCF_001890085.2 Hipposideros armiger | reverse complement strand
GAAATGTCAAGTCCCTTTATGGTCTAACATTCAAATAGTGCAACATAGAACCTGAGAAAAATGTGTGCATTGGGAGGAATGTACACAGGAATCAGGCTCTAAGTAAAACCCGTGTATGACATATCACAATAATGTATTGTTTCGACTGAACTAATTTACATTTTTAATTATGTCAGAATTTGAAAATTATATACCCTCCTTGTTCACAAAGGTGTTGTTAGACTCTTATGTTCACATCACCCTGGAGGCTGGTTGCATATGTGTGTACTGCCTTGGGGCAATGTATTTCTGTAATTGGTGAATATGGTGTATCAGGAACTAGCTGAAATATCCAATTTCCCCTTGTCTTCTCCCTTAAAAAGCCTGACCTTGCTCCTGTTGATGCTACTGCCAGGTCAGGAAAAAGGCCTGAGGTCCAGCAGGCGTCTTGTTTCCTACAGGATATACCCCTTGCCTTCCTCACTTAGTACTTGTGCAGCTTGGCTTAGCTCTTCTGGACACTTCATTTTCAGAGTCCTAAGTGTCTACAAGTGAACTGTAGCTTAAAACTGTTTCAAGTGCTTTTGTGAAATGTTTTCCATAAAGTGCATAAGTCTTTGAAGTAACGTGGTGGTCATCCATAAGAATGTACTCCATAGTTCCCTGACGACAGGGAGCATAGTTGATCCTTGGCCCTGGCTGCTTCACTCTGAAATCCATCTTTGTACGTTTGCTAAGCCCATTCTTTCTTGGGCTGCTCAGGCAGTAACTGAACTCAGCAGGGGTAAACTTTTAGACCCATTCTCATACCTCTGAAGACTCCCCAGCAGCTGAAATTTCATACATTGCACAGCAGCTTACAGATCTACTGAATCTATCTTCTTTTGTTCTCCTTTCTGGGTCAGGCTTCAGTTTTGTTTAGATGACTTTCCCAATCTCACAAAGCTCTCTCTCCAATTTATCTCTAATATTGGTGCAAATTTACATGGTCTCGATACCTGCTCCTCAGATGATTCAAATCAGCACATGTGAATTACATGATTAACCCAATTTTTAAATCATAATAGAAATTAAGGAAAATAATTGATCCAAGATTACTGGCTAAGAAAATACAGATCTGGGACTACACTGTATGCCTCATGTGGGGTCATCTTAGGTATTATCAGCATATTGCAACAGTAAGTTCTAGAAAAGAATACTTATGAGTTGAACCTTAGAATCTCTATGTAGATTCAAGCAGGAATTCGTGTTCTGTAAAATGTCATTTAAAAAAAAAATTTAGAGCTAATACAGCAACTCTTAGACTCCCGTTTACTTTGTAATTGTTCATCATTTGCAATTGTTTCATTTTTCAGTAAGACAAGGGTTTGCAGTGATCACACGTGGGTCTAGACACTGTCTTTGTAAGAGTGGGTCTGTAATTGTAATGTGTTGGATATAGTGCACGTATATTCATTTACTTTTTTAACATAGATATTTTTTTAGATATTTATTAAAATGCCCCTTTAACTTATATTTGCATTTCTACCCCTTAGTTAATGTATTTTTTTAACAAATGAGAAAACTAAAGTTCAATTTATGTATATATTCAGCTTGTGCCCTGTCACTAACTTACATATTAAAAAGTCCTACCAGTCATTAAGAGATTTCATTTTGAAATGAAATAATGACATTTGTTTTCTTTTGTCACCTAATTAAAGGGAATATGTGCTCATTTGGCTGTTCACACAATGCAATTTCTAAGTGGTTATAGTATAATATGTATTTTATTTATTCAAGATAATCAACTTCAAAAGAGACAAGCAACTTTTATTATGAGTTTATGCTTACTGTTGTATGTTTAGAGTTTCATAAGAACTGTGATTGGCATTGATTCAAGTAGAACCACTTATGAATTATGTTTTTATAACATATTTTAGTAAAATAAGGCTCATATTCCATTCCAAACCCCTCACAAAAATTTATTTATAATAAAACTATTATATAATAGAAATATTTTTATAGATTACTACTTCTGGCTATGTCTCTAATTAGCTTGAGAAGTACTATCTTAGATGATAGTGAAAAGTTCAAATGAGAATGCTTGCTCATTGAAAATAAACATATAGCTTCTAGTTATCAATATTGCCAATAATTCTTAAATTTAAATATCACGTTGACTTGTTAAGTCAAGCCTATTGGTTTGATAAAAATGCAGTGGTTTTTAGAATAAGTGCTTCAGGATCTGGAGACTATACTAAATATTTCATAGATAAGTGAGGATTTAACAAGGATAGTAAGAGATGTCAGTCATTGAACTGGCATGCTCTGATTGAAACATGAAAATAATAGTAATTTTTTCCTTTCTTTTATCTCTAATCTTTAATCACTTTTACAAATTTTATACTTATCTTAAGTAATAATCCTGGAAAACAAAAATAAATAGGGAGAAAAAATAAATTGCCAGGAGACAAAAAATAAATTGCCTGAGAGCTTTTAATTTGAACCAAGTGTATGCACATCCATAATAATACAGGGAATCGGTCATTCAGCTGAGTGAATAACATATAGTAAACTATTACTGAACATTTTCCCATTCATTCACATTGAGTGCAGGTTCAGCTAAATGGTAATGTTCCCTTGAAAATAGGTTCTGGTATTTATTTATACCTAAACATCATTTTGGTGTTTTGATAAATTTTTTTGTCTTCATTCATAGATGGATTATCTGAGTCAACTGTGGTCCAACAGTATTTGCATTTTTACTCTTTAGCACTTAAAAAATATAAACATATTTTGATTCATTAGCAAGCTTCAATTTATGGCTTATAACATTGTATTATTCTGAAGAAATGATGTTGGATACAAATCTAATGAATTTACATAATGGAATCTATAAATGTAATGGATTAACTGTATTAATGTATTTGTTTCAGTGATTTACTTTTTCTTTTTCAATGGGAAAAAATGTTTTTAATTTTCCTTTAAAAGATATTATTAATCTTGTTGAGTTTTTGGCTAAATATGTCATCAGATCTATTTACCTCTAAAGATAAAAATGCCTTACATTTGAGGCTCTAGAGAAAAAAATCCACATGAATTTCTATAAGGTTCCTTTTAATATAAACAGATATGTAAAATAATATTTAAAACATATCAATGAGAACAAAAACATCACTATATTGTATTATTTCTTAAAACTAGAGATAAATAACAAACATAAAATGAAAAAAACATATTTATACAGTCCTACAAGACCATTATTGCTATATTTTTTAAACATGTAAACATAATCTTAAAGGTAGCAGTCTTTGTTTTT
>NW_017732388.1:578551-581058 GCF_001890085.2 Hipposideros armiger | reverse complement strand
TCTTGATTATTATTATTATTATTATTATTATTATTATTATTATTATTTTGCCAGCATAATGGGATGAATTTTGTTCAACAAAATTGCTACAGTTGTTAATAGAAATAGCAATATTCAGGTATAAAAGCAAGGTCTCTGATAAATGATGAGGTCATAAACTCTTATCCTCTTTCATTTGGGATATAATTTTTTGTTCCCTGATTTTGGCTGCCTCTCTGTTTCTATATTAGGTAGATCTGCTATATCTCCCAGTCTTGGTTAGGTAGGTGACCTTGTGTAGTAAGTGCCCTATAGGGCCCTGACACAGTCTCCCTGGTCACCTGTTCCAGGTGCTCCAGGTTTGTGCCTTGTGTGGGTTGTTTATGCCCTCCTGTTATAGTTGAGCCTTGATTGCTACTGGCATGTCAGTAAGTAGGATTAACCCTCAGGATGATTAGCTATGGGGTTTAGCCATGTTCAAGCTTACAGGGTGCTGTGTGGGAGGCTTACCCACTGAGTGGCCTTTGCCCCAATGGACTCTGGTGCCTGTTGAGACTGCCTTTTGGGTGTCCCACTTGTAGGGCTAATTGGGCAGTGCTCTGCTGTGGTCTGAAGCCAATCTCCAAGTATGTTGCTTCTAGGGCCTCTTGTGAGGTGCTCTGGTGCAGATCCAGTTCCAGGGAACCCACTACCCTTGACTGGCAGGGACTAGCTGGTATGAGCTACAATGCTATCCATGGTTGTTTGCTGACTGTGCTAACCCTGGAGGCCCATGGGAGATGCCACACTGAGAACCCAGTACATCTGGCATCAGTACTGTGCTTGGGGTAAGTCTTCAAAATGCCAGAACACCCCAAGGCCTGCTGCCACATGCCAACCCCCTTAAGGGTTTGCATACCACATAAAGCCTCATGTGGTATGCAAGTTGGGTGAGGTGGGGTATCAGGGAGTCACTAGATTGGGATGAGTTGTGGTCAACAGGTTAATATAGACTCTGTTTTGATGCAGTGCTGAGCCTGGAGCTACTCAGCAAAAGTCTCAGAGCACACTGAGGGCAGTCTCCACCTACCTGGGGCCTACCAACTCTGATATTTTCCAAGAAAGAGTGCAATGTGGAGGGGCTGGCTGCTCACCAAGAAAGTGCCTCTGGTGTTGGGTGAGTTGGGTGGGGTGGGGCCTTAGGGAGTCAGCAGGGTAGAGCTACAAGCTCAGCAGACCAATCAGATTCAGATTTAGCCTGTGGGGGAGGGCTCAACACAGGAGAGATGATGCCCACCTGCCAGCTGCATGGGAGGCGGACCTACCCACAGGGAAAATGCTACTGTTCTCCAGACCTCAGTCCAAAGTCACAAAGCTCACTGTGCCNAAGATAAAAATGCCTTACATTTGAGGCTCTAGAGAAAAAAATCCACATGAATTTCTATAAGGTTCCTTTTAATATAAACAGATATGTAAAATAATATTTAAAACATATCAATGAGAACAAAAACATTACTATATTGTATTATTTCTTAAAACTAGAGATAAATAACAAACATAAAATGAAAAAAACATATTTATACAGTCCTACAAGACCATTATTGCTATATTTTTTAAACATGTAAACATAATCTTAAAGGTAGCAGTCTTTGTTTTTAATAAATGAGGTTGAAAATAATCATTTTTGTGCTTATTGCTATCCAATTGTGTAATAAGAATGTCTATGTTATAGTCATATTTCATTAAAAACTATATTAATTTAATTTTAATATTTGAATTCTAGAAGATACATATTATTTGCTAAATAATTGCAGATATATCAAAATAATTAGAAAACTGAAAATAATACATGCATATGACTGAGTTCTAAATGGCTAATTAAACACAAATGATTACCTATGTGATGGTCAAGATTTTAAATTATGGAATTATTATTATAAAAACTAAATAAAAGTAAAACTAAATAAACTGCAACACTTAGGAAAACCACTAGCATATACAGAGTAAGGAGGTTTTGATGATATAAAAATAATACAATTTTTTACAACAAAATCCCATAAAGCTAAGAAAAACACAATCACAGTGAGATGACAAGGAAAATTACCAAAAATATCAGTTCTTTTCGGTTGTGACCCCAAATATGGAAGCATTAGATACTGGATTGGGAGAGCGTACAGATAATTAATTAGGGGACAAAAGAGCTTTAACAGAGTCAAAATCTTTTCTTGCTTTAATACATAAACACTTTCAAGTGGAATTTATGACTAAATGATCTTGTAACTAGAAAATATAATAGGGCCCATGAACCACTGATAGAGAGAAGGAGCTTTTATTACTAATTCTATACTGAAAAAATAAATATATATGTAGAACAGGATATTTTATCACATACTACAGTATTCTCCCAAAAATGCAAAATCTTCATCCAATTATGATACAAAAACCAGATAATCTGAAATTGATGAGTATTCTGCCAAACAGATTACTCTGTGCCCTTCAGTAATGCCTGCTTCATGAGAGAAAAAGAGAGACTTAAGAATTGTACCAGA
>NW_017732388.1:574481-575671 GCF_001890085.2 Hipposideros armiger | reverse complement strand
AGTGAACATGCACAGGTTGTTTAAGAGGTAGTCTGGGTTTCCTGCAGCCTTCCATCCCACCTAGATGGTCAAAACCCCCACTTTTTTTCACAGCTACATGTTGTGGGGTTCCCATTCCTGGCACGAGTACTCTGGAATGGGGAGGCTGGTATGTGGCTGGTCCCTACTTCTCCAGGGGGAACCTCCATGGCCAAGATATCTGTCCTGGTTCTCAACCACCACAAAGAGTTTTGGGGCCAGCCCCTTTTGCTTCTGTGTTCTTTTTACCAGTCTCAACTTGGCTGCTTCTTTATATCCTTTGTTATAAAACTTCTGTTCAGCCAGACCAGGTGGTTCCTCAGGTTGATCGCTGTGTAATTTAGTTGTAATTTTAATGTGCTCATGGAAGGAGTCAAGCAGAGCATTTATCTACTCCGCCATCTGGGATCTTGCTCTTAGAACTAGAAGGTATAAATTAGGATATGTATCTAAAATAATCAGAGGAAGGGAAATGCACACACACAAAATAAAAATATAAAATAAACTTCAAACTACACTATGTTTGGCCTGAAGCAAAGTTCACATAACCAAACAAGACATATTTACAAAATAATTAGAGAAACAGCCCTTGTATTCTACCTCTAGACAGCAGGATGGAGAAGACATCTTTTTGAAGGTCCCTTCTGTCTCCTGTCCACATTGCTCAATGATTATTCTTCAGGGAGTTGATGCTCCTAGAATTTTGGATCATATTATCTTTCCCTTTACAGCTACTGAGAAGCCAGATCCCAGTCGCATTGTATTGCTTCATCAGAGTTTGCAAGCGATCGGAGTTTCTGGAGACTTGGAACTTTGAGCTCAGACAGAGGAGGCAGGTAGACCTGAGATGAATATGTCATCTAATGGGAAAAGAAGTCAGAATAAGTGAAGTCAAAAAAATTTAAGACAGTCAATAAGATGAATCTAATACATATAGAAAGATCAAGTAGTCCAGCTAAAACATGAAACCAAAATAAAAGGGAAAGATACAGTTTCTTGGCTGTAAAGTCATGATCTTTATACATAATGCAAAACAGTAGACAATAATAACAATTGTAAAAATCTCTCAAACTGCATTAAGAAAAAAAATCTACATAAACTTTCTATTAAACAGAATAATTAGTGGAGAAATATAAATATTGTGATTGGGAAAGGTTGATTATATATATATA
>NW_017732388.1:566469-573108 GCF_001890085.2 Hipposideros armiger | reverse complement strand
TATATATATATTTCTATCTCCCCTTCTACCTTCTCCTTCTCCTTTTGGAACTTCAATTATATATGTATGTTAGATCATTTGAAGATATCCCACTAGAAACTAGATTCACTGTTCATTGTTTTTATTCTCCATTCTGTGTGGAATTTTGAATTTGTTTCTGTTGCCTTGTCTTCATGATAATATATCTATTCTTCTGCAGTGACTAATCTTCTATTTATCTCAATTATCATAATATTCATCTCTAGCCATTTTCATCTCACACTTATACTGAACATGTTCAATCTTTTGTTTATTTTTTTGTAATAAGGTTATAATAATAACATCTATTTTAGTCTTGGTCTTTTTCAACATGTTTGCTTTTTTTTCCCCATGAGTCACATTTTCTTGATGTTTTCACATTTCTAGTAGTTTTGATTACATATCAGAAAATATGAATTTTGCACCTTGTTAATAGCAGCACATTTTTGCACTTCTCTAAGTGCTGTTGAGCTTTGTTCTAAAATGTAGTTAAGTTACTTGGAAACTGATGCTTTTGAGATTTAATTTTGAAGTTTGTATAGTGGGACAAAAACAGGCTGTAATCTACTGCTAATTATTTACCTCTACTGAGGCAGGACACTTTTGAGTACCCTACTTAATAGCCAGGAATCATGACCTTTTTAAAAACCTCTCTAATTGTTATGGGTAGTTCTTTGCCCACACCAAGGAAGATTTCTGCATGCCTGCATTGATCTATACACTGCTAAATACTCAAGAGGGCCTAGGAATAGATTTTCCCATTTCTCTCTGTGTGTATTTCTCCCCTCTCTGGCACTCTGCCTTGCAAAGTCAAGTACCCTTGTCTCCTTGTACTCTCTGTTGCATCGCCTCACTTAGAGAATTGGTCAGGCTCCAACTGAGTTTTCCTAACTTTATGGCTTGGAAGTACTCACAGGGTAACAGGCTAGGAGAAGCGTAAGACTCACCTTGTTTGTTTTCCATTTCTCAGAAATCTCTGTGCTCCCCTGTATGATTGCCAGTGTCTTCAAAATGTTGTTTTAATACATTTTCACCTTGTGTTCTTGAATTTAACTAGACTACCATGGAAGCCTACTTGAATGGGCTATACTTTTTTTTACCATTAATGGAAAAGCTTTTACCGAAATGCATTTGATTGTTATTTCATTGCCCTGAATTAATATAGAAATTCTATACAATGAATTGTTTTTCAAGAGAAGAATATTGTCAGTGTTATTGTCACAATAATTTTTACAGCTATCTATAATAGGAGCCATATAAAAATCTCACAAAATGTTATTTAAAAATCCCAGTATAATAAATAGTTGACCTCACTTCTGTAACTGCACTGGCATTGATACAAGCTGTCACTTGTGTGACTTTTTTTTTTTGCTGTTGTTGGTTTTGTTGTTGCTGTTGTTATCTAACAGTATAGGCCCAAATGTGTAATTTGACACATCCAAATGTATAATTTGGGGAATGACCTCCTTACTTCCTCAAATCATCCCCCCCCCCCCAATGACTATTTTTCTTTGTCCAACTACTCTTAGTGATTTTTGGTGAAACTAAATACACAGATAAACTGAAACAGAGGGAGAGAGAGATAGATTGGTAGTTGTTTGACCTTCCCTGACTTTTCTAAACTGAATTTTCCCCACCTGATACTTTTAGACATATTTAGTTCTATATAATTAATTTCTTGTATGCCCACCGATGGGACCTGTCAGAACTCCCTTACCCTAACAGATTTTTGGATTTCGCTTCTTTCCCTAGCCATGTCCTGCTGCTCCTCACCCCTCTGTATGACAGCGGCAGTGCCCAGAGGGTTTGTGCCAAATTATACGCTGAAGGGAGAATAATGAAAGTCATTCAATTATCAAATGTTTATGGAAGATCAAATATGTGCCAGCAAATGTGCTGTGCTATGGAGATGTGACACAAAACCTGACAGATATTAACCTGTTTTCACAAAAATCTAATATAAAAAGTATTGCTTTGAATTGCCTCCTGAAATGTCTAGCCACGAGCAATACTGTAGATTGTTCTGACATAGGAAAAAGTGGGACATCTTTTTTAAATTTAATGGTTTTAAAAAAAGGTAGGTAAAAGTATGCAGTCACAGAATTTACCTATATGAAAATAAATTGATGTTTCACATTTGATGATAAAAAGCACTTTAGCTAGTAAACATAAGCAACGAGACTCCTATTCAAAGGGGGAATCTATGGGGAAGGAAACCAGACACAATTGTTAGAAATGAGCTGGTGATTATTCAGGTGAATCCTACATAATAGTGTCACAGCTACAGTAGATTGATGTTAGAGTAAAAAACCTAGAGATACAGGGTAAATAAAATGAAAATTGGAATGTGTAAGCTTTGGGGTGGAGGAAGGAAGGAAGAAACAGACACTTAGGTATGCAGTTATCAAGGTAGGGGTTGTCTAGGTCAGGAAATATTTTTAAAACTTTAGAATCCTGATAATTTACTACAGTTCTACAAGTAAGGTGGGAGAAAATAGCGCCTATAATTTTGTTAAATACGAGTATATTATAATAAGTCTTTCTGGTTGTGAGACTGAGTAGCACATAAGAAAAGTCATTTTTATCCTCATAGAATATGTATTATAGTAGGGAATGGAGCTATCTTACACACGCACATGCACACACACACATGCACACACATACATATGCGCACACACATGCACACACACGCACGCACACACGCGCACACACACACACATACACACACACACACCCATTTGATAACCCTTTATTTTGAATAAATGTGTAGAATAGACAAAAATTTTCTCATTTTCTTTTGAAATGTGAACTTTTATTTCAAATTTTATTAACTTGAAAAAGCAAAAACAAAACAACAAACAGCAAACAAACAAAAAAAACCCAAAACCTTTTAAGAAACTTGACTATTTGGTACTTATGTTGATATTCTTTGTGGGGGGAAAAATTTATTCATATATTACCTTAGCATCAGTTCACATCAAGGCAACTTTCTTTCTTTTTTTTTAGTTTATGTTTTGTTTCTAAATATTTATCATAAGATGTTAACTATTATCTCTCTAAGTGCATTTTATTTTTATTCTACCATGATAATTCAGGACTGAATGTTACTTTTCCATTGAGTTCCCATTACTGTCACAGAAAACCCTAAGCAAGATAGAGAAGTACAAATTGGTTATCTGTTAAACATGGCAAAATAGATTGATTCAAATGAGATGACTCTCCCATGATGATTTTATAGTGTATTTATTTTTTAAGGGAATGTGCACTTACCATTGGGAAAGAACCACACTTTAAAAATATATCTCATTGAATTTCTTGAAATTAAGCACATATTTGAACCACTGAAGATCACTGCATGAAAAAGAAATATCTCTTCATGTTTAAACTATTGCATGCTGGGTTTTGTAGCATTGAAAATAAATTTCAGGATCTTGAGTTCTGGAGAAAAGAAATAGGACTGGTGAGAGGAAACATGGTGTTAAATAACTAACAGGAGTAAAGTGATAAAAAGGTATTGAGCAGAGATAACTTCAAAGCTGAAGGTTGGGATCTGATTGGAATAGAAAGGAAAAAATAGTGATCTAAAAATACTTAATGAAGAGTCTCCAAATTGTATTACAAAAAGAAAAAGGTTATTTGGTTTTTGTTTGTTTGTGTTTTGCTTCCCTGTATTTAATTTAAAAAACAAAAAATATAGAAATATTAGAAATTCATATTTTTGTTAAAATCAATGACTTCCAACTCTGTAAGTCCCCTATTTTATTCCTTTACCTAATTATCTGAGATTTCCATAAAAAGAAGGACCCAAAGATGGAAATATGGAATTAGTTAGATGTAGGCTCCTGTATTAAAATAATAAAAACAGGTATCTATTCAAATTACTGATTTCATTTTCTTTAGGTATATACACAGAAAAGGGATTGCTGGATCATATGGTAGTTCTATTTTTAGTTTTTTGAGCAACCTCCATACTGTTTTCTGATGGCTGTACCTATTTACCTCTTCACTAACAATGTACAAGGGTTCACTTTTCTCCACAACCTCACCAACCCTTGTTATCTTTTATTTATTTATTTTTGATACTAGCCATCCAAACAGGTGTGAGATATGTCTCACTGTGGTCTTGCTTTGCATTTCCCTGATGGTCAGTCATGTTGAGCACCTTCCCATGTAGCTCTGCACGATCTGTATATAACTATGTGAGAGAATATGTTGATTAGCTTGAGTTAGTATTTCAATATGTATTTGTATAATACATCATTATGTTGTACACCTTAAATATATGCAATTTTATTTTAAAAATTAAATTAGTTTTAAAAGCATAAAACTAACATAGAAACAATAGGGACATGATATATCATTGTGGTTACTCTTTATTGAGAAGTTACTGTAAGTCAAGCAATTTACTAAAGGTTTTACCTACATTATTGTTTTACTTATTTTTCAAAATAAAACAGCATGAGGTCAGCACTAGTTCTATACTACATATGGGGGAAGAGAAGCTATGGGCATTTAAGAAACTTGATGTAGACTCAGGAAAATTGAAGACACCAGCATAACTTGTTTTGCCAGTGAAGCTCAGATGAAATAAAATGACTGAAAACTTTACCTGCTGCTCTTAAGTAAGATTTTCCATGATCTATTTTCCTGGATTAAATAGTCTCTAGTTAAATATCATGCTTGTTTTTCTTTGCCAAGAAGAAATGGTAGAAATATTCCCTGAAATACGCTATTATTGTTTTTCTTAGATATTACATTTGACCCCAAATTTCTTGAAGAAATAACACAGTCGATGTGTTGAGTAATAAATATGTTTTTCTCATAATGCAAGCAGGGAATCCAGTCAGCACTGTGACAGACCCTCCTGCACTCAGAGTACCAAGTCAGATGTGGTGCCCTAGACTTCTATGAAAATTTTGGGGTCTCTTTCTTTCAGTCAGCAAGAGCAGCTGTGTGAAATATCACTCGGCCCTACAGTTAGTAGGTAACTCACAGGCAGGCAGGTCTCCATATGGACATTGGCTGGTCTCTGCCTCTTAGATTCCTACAGACCCAAAACCTGTGGCCTACACACAAACAACAATTTATTCTGAGAAATAACTCAAATTGATATAACTCTGGGAAAGGATTCAAATCAATGTCTCTACTTGAGTGACAAAAAAAAAAACCACCAATGATATCTAATATGGAATTCATTAGATAGTAAGTATCTGATAACATGAGAAAAAGTACAAAGAAGGCAGGTGATTTTTTATCTCAGTTGTATTTAAAACTGTAAACTTTGATGAAATGATCTTATAAATCATTGTTTACATAATAAATGGTGGATTTCTTATACAGATTTTTAAAAACAAACATTTACAGAATTTGAATTATGATTTCATCTGGCTGCTCTGATATTTCCATCAGGAGAAAAAAGTTGATATGCCCAGCTAAAATTCATAAGAATGCACCACAGCTCTCTGGCAGTAGATTGAAATGACAAAACCAGTATTCAGAGAGGTGATAGTAGCATCCAGACTCTGGATTAGAAAACCTTGATGTTGTTTATTTTCAGAAGCATCTGCATGGTGCAATCTTGGTTTGAGAGTAATGACAGTACCAGTGATGTCCCTGAAATGGTTAAGAAGAGAAGGGGGGGGGGAATGTTTGCAAACCACAGAATAGAAGGTGAGCAGAGAAAGGGCTACAGAAACAATTTATCCAGATATTTGGTAGTAGTACACTCTGGTCAGTAATTAAAAAGTAAGGAAAGGAGGGCTGCAAAAATATTTAAAATACCTAAGTTAATATGATTAAGTCATTTTAGGTTACAATGTTAATTCTTATGGAACAAAGAAAATCACTTCTTCTTGATGTCTGTCTCATAATCTCTAATTTCCCAAACTTTCGTGTGACAAAAATGATTTGGAGACCTTGGTAAAACATAGAATCCTCAACCATACCCTCAAAGTTTCTGAATGAGTAGGACTTGAGTAGGGTGCAGTCATTTGCATTTCTAACCCACTCATAGTTCATACTTACATTGTTTTTTTTTACAGATGCAGTAGGCATCTTCCCCACCACACGGTGGTCCCATCCTAATTTCTGGACTCTATGAATTTGTTATGTTTCATGGCAAGGGGGAAATTAAAGTAACATGTAGAATTAAAGTTGCTAAGCATCTGCCTTGAAATGAAGGAGATTATCCCGATTTAGCCACACGGAACACAAAGTAATCACAGAGGTCCTTAAATAGGGCAGGAGGTAGAAGAGTCAGAAAAGGAAAGAGATGGCATCATGAGAAAGACTGGACTGGCTATTTCTGACTTTGAAGAGGGAAGGGTTAGTGAGCCAATGAATTTGGGCAGCCTCTAGAAGCTGGGAAGGCCAAGGAAATGTACTGTTCTCTAAAGGCTCTGAAAGGAATACATCCCTGCCAGGACCTCAGTTTTAGGCCTGTGAAACCCAGTTTGAACTTTGATGTCTAGAACTGTAAGATAATACATTTTTGTTGTTTTAAGCAAGTACAGTATCATAATTCGTTGCAACAGCAAAAGGAAACTAATACAATAGATCATACTTTGAATCATACTTTGATTGCAATCTTCTAAATCATTACAAATCTTATGCCCATGAACT
>NW_017732388.1:562052-565909 GCF_001890085.2 Hipposideros armiger | reverse complement strand
AAAGACATTTTAATTTGGGAAGTGTTCCAATCTATCTCAAAACTCCTTATATTTATGATATCATGTCTCAGGTTAAAATGTAGCATTATTAAATTTTAAAAAACAACATTTTTTTTCCACCTAGGATTGCTACCACAGATTTACATTGTGTCTTTTATAGCTAGGGAATTTACAATGTGGTAGATAATTGCAAACAACAAGAAGTCTATGTATTTGGATATTCTGTCAATATTTTATTAATATTCGCCATTTAGGGAAAAGGAAAAAAATAATTGTAATATATTCAGAATTTTGTACTGATTGCATCTTGGCAATTTTTTTTCCTCCTTATACTCTGATACGTATGGTGTTATAGTTGTAATTTGAAATATACTTAAAATGAAACAAACAAACAAACAAACAGGAATGTGTAGAATAACACTTGGAGAATTTGGCTAGAGCTAATTGAATGATCTCTTTATTTTATTTTTTTCTATTTTGTGTATGCCTTTGTTCAAATGGGAGGAAAGCTAGTGAGGACAATGAGAGTCCTGAAGTTCTGATCACTCTATGAATATGTAAATCCTGAGAATAAACTTCATTGTAACTATAGAACTGAAGAACACATTTATTCTAAGAGGCATCATGTTCATTATGGCTTATGATAGTATAGCTTCATAATTTGTCTACTTATATCCCATGGTTATCATCATTAATGTGTGAATGAGCCTAACAGAAATGAGCAAGAGATAAAATCAGGTCCAGGAAAAATGGGAAAGATGGCTTTTGTGTATGCTATGTCATCACCTTTCATTTCATCATCCCACCTGTTGTCCTTATCCCGCCCTTGAGGAAATTCATGCTGTCCTCCTCTTCCCTGAGCTACCAAACTTCTTACTCTCCACTTCCCTTTGTTCTTTACCTGCACTATTGGGAAAGTCTAATACTCTTATCCATTAGATTAATATGTACTGGCATTCTGTAGAATAATGGTGCTTTCATATTTAGTTTGTTTTTAATGAATGGGGCTGTAAAGTTGCCCAAGTAACTCTGGATTCAGATGTATTCTTTATATCACCCAAGCAGTAGATATTTCAGATCACATTAAAGTCCATACAATCTGTCTTCCTAGACATTTTCCTTAAAAAGAGACAACCAAAAAAAGACTTTAGAATCCATAATAGTTTCTTCCACCTTTTCAGTAATGTAAATCTCCTAAGGGATATGTCATAGTATTTTTAATTACATTATTAGAAAATAATCCCTTTAGATTGATGTCACTTAAGATTCGTTATGCATTTAAATGTCACAGAGAAAAAAAATTAAAGTGATTTTCACTACGGGGTTTTGTATGTATATACACTTTCTTAGATCCACTGTCATCCTGATCTTGGAAAGTTAGAATAACATCCAGAATGAATGAATCATAAAAATGTAGATTTAGTTTGGAACGGAGAGGCAAGAAAAAAGAGAACATTATTTAACAAGCATCTATTACCTAATGATTCAGATGGTCTCCATCTAACCCTTATTAACTAAATTAGTGAACAAATATGTATTGAATGCCTATGATATGCTAGGCACTCAGACACTCATCTGCTCTTCTATGAGATTGAGTTTGGAGAGCCAAAATTAAACGACAAAATTTCCACACTCAGACATCTGATATTCAAATAAGGGATACAGCTACTGAAACATATTGATTAAAATGACTAATAGAAAAAAAATTCAGGGAAGAAGGTATAGGAAATGGAAATATTTTTTTTTTAGTGTTGTTAAGAGAGAACACTCCAAAAGAAGTAATATTTAAAGAAATACACAGATTAACTGAGGGAGTGAACCTGGTAGATAACTGGGGTCATAAAATTTCATTAAAGGGAGAAGCAGTTACTAAAACTGAGTTGGGTTTACTTCTTGCTGTTTTCTAGTGAAAAAAAAAAAGACTAATATGATAAAAAAGATAGAACAAGTAAGAGCCAGAGAAGCAGCAAGATGCCTGAGCAGTAATGAAAGGTCAGTCCATGTACAGTCTCCTGAGTCATTGTAATGATTTTGGTTTTTACTCTCAGTGACATGGAAATTCAATCAAGGATATTGAACAGAGAAATTGCAGTTTATATATGAAAAAGCTTCTCTGGCCGCTATTGAGAATAAATTAAAGGGGAAGGGAAATTGAACCAAGGAGGCTCTTGAAGATGCTATTGAATAATCTAGTGGGAATATGATGACAGCTTGGACATGATTCTAGTACTGAAGCTGATGATAATGGAGTCTGGATATTTTTCGAAGATAGTACCAAAAAGACCTGTGGGTAGCTCAAGTACAGGTTGTGAGAAAGAAAGAGAAAAGCCAAGGATGACAATTACTTTGGCTGAACCACTGAAAGAGCTGGATTGCTATCAACTGAGTTGGAGATGACAGCTGGAGGGCAGTAAGGGGTAAAGCTCCACTGTGGGTTTGCCAGGTTTCAGATGCCAGTTTGACATGAGATGGAGACATTGAGTAGACAGTTGGATATATGACACTGGAGTTCAGGGGAAAGCTTCGGGCTGGAAATATATTAATAAATTAGAATCATTTAGCCAATGCTATTGTAACAGTGAGCGCTCCAGCCCTTCTAAATTAAAAAGTCAGGGAGATAGGAGAATTAATAAAAAAAAAATAAACAAAACTAAGCAGAGACGTATGTGAGATTGAAGGTAAACTAGGAGGATGCTTTGTCCTGGAAGCTAGCAGGTACTAGCAAATCAGGTCAGAAGAAAGCTGAGCAAGTGTTGCAGATTTTACAACTTAAATGTTCTTTGTGACTTTGGCAATAACAATTTCAGTAGAGAAGGATTGGAAACATTGCTAGATGGGGTTTAAGAAAAATATAATTAAGAATTTTGAGCAAACTCCTTCAAAGATACCATTTCATAGAATATTTTCTCTCAAGGGAAGAGAAAAGTCAGATTTGTAGTTGAAGCACAAGTAGATTAAATACTCACACACACACACACACACGGTGCAAAAAAATGTATACACATTTTAAGAAAGGAAAAACCTGTATTAATTGTGATATTCAATAGATACCAATAACAAAAGATGAATACAAGTCATGTTTGCCTTCTGCAATTACAAAAGGTTCAAAGTGGTTACCATCAGCGTCCAGACACTTCTGATTACAGCAAACTACTGCTTGAGCATGGATGACATCTCTTAAAACACGTATACATTTTTTGGCACCCACAGTATATAACATCATGCTTATATGCAACGAGGAAGAAAGGGAGAGAGGAAAAAATGAATATGCAAGGGACAGTAGATAGAATGTCTCTATCAATACATTTGAGTGAGCAACAAAAGATGGGACTTACATTATAGGCGAAAGGTTTGGGCTTCATTCAAAGTAGGGGACAGTTCTTCCACAGAACCCAGAGTGAAATAAGACTATATGCCTAGATATAAGGGTAATCAATGGTTAGGAGCTTGTAGATTTTATTACTATTACAATGTCATCAGATGACAGTGAGGGAAGTAGAGTAGGTATCAAATATTTTGTGTGAAGATTTAGATTTAAAATCTCACTCCTTACACATATCAGCACCAAAACCAACTATCAATCTAAGGTTTCATTTTCTTCTAATAAATCTCTGATCAGTGATAGTCCAACCTCTAGGAGCAGTTTAAACAGAAAGTCATTATAATCTAAATAGCATCGATTTACAAATAGAGTGGATTGACCATTAATATCCAATATTTCTACTTATTTACTCATGATTTTTCTCATATTACTTAGACATTTTTGAGCTTTATTTTTTCAAATGTAAAATGTAGAGAATATATTTGAATATATTCATCTGATATGTTTTTGGTGAAGATTGAAAGTATCAGAAAAA
>NW_017732388.1:553721-560012 GCF_001890085.2 Hipposideros armiger | reverse complement strand
TAGAGACAGTGCAGCAAAAATCAAAGTAAAACCAAACATAGCATAAAACAAAAAACAAAATAAAACAAATAATATCACTGTTTTCAGGACACATTTTAGTGGAGATAAAGAGATAGAAAGTAAACAGCAAATCAATTTAAAAAAAGAAATGTATATAAAATGCATCATTAAGAAATAATTTCTCTGATGACAAAAGAAGCGAGAGTATGATGATACAGAGGAAAGCAGGGATAACATTTGATTTGTGGTGGTCAGTAAGTCTTTTGATGAATTTATATTTGGTCTGAACTTTGTAAGTTGTGAGAGAATGGTTCTGGCATATATGTGAAAAAAGAATCAAGCCAGTATTCAAAAATTGTGCACACTTGGCATGACCAAGAAGCAAGAGGGAGGTCAGTGTGTCTGCAACAAAATCAACCAGGGGCCAGAGTTGACAGATGATAAGGTCAGAGAAAGAACAAGTGGCTAGGTCCTATTGGATGTTGGAGAAGAATTAAAGTTTTGGCCCTAGGAAGGTTGGAAATCCATTTATAGGGCTTGAAATGGGGTTTGGAATGAACTTAGATTTAACAAGGAACTTTTTGCCTGCTTATAGAGGACAGGCTGTATGAGCAGTGATAAAAGCAGGGAGACAAATTAGGTTGCGTTTTGAAATATGATGATAACTATTGAATTATTCTGACACAAATGAGGAATTAGTCTAACAAATATGATTCAATTTCAGGAATGTATTTAAGGATGTCCTCTATTAAAAACATTGGGGAAATTGCTTTATTATTTGGCCAAATTTATATATATATATATATATATGCAATTTATATATATACACACACATTTGCAATTTATATATTTATAAGTAAATACATTTACATATACTTATTTATATATGTAAAATATATAGCATCATTTAACAATGAACTAGAAATATGTGAAATAAAAGCAGATAAAATACTATAATACAAATATTCATGTTTCTTTCAAGTACTTTGAAATTTACAGGCTTGTTAACATAATTACTGCTTATGATCCCTGAAGGTCTTCCCTATTAAATGTTATTAAAATATTCATTGTACTTATTTTCAAATTTATAGAACAAACTACTATTGCAAAATCTCTGTTTATATATGCACAATAGTGATATAAACAACTAATAACTGAGAGATGAGCTTAATAGTCAGAAAATTGTCTAGATCATCTCTCTATTAGCCTTTAAACAGGATGTGAGTAAAATCATTGACCAGCCTCCCATGACCAATATACATGAAAAATAAATGTTTGTTATCTCATGACTTGAATTTTAATTAATCTATGGTCTAACAAAGAATCACATTTTAGACTTGTATATCCTCTTTTGAGATTATATATGTAATATGTTTTATAAGAAACATAAAAACTACTTTAGGTGATTGTATACTTTTAAAATATAGAATAACATTTTAATAATACCTATGGGTTTAACATTATGACAAACAGCTGTCCTCTCATGGGACTATTCTGAAAACCCACACAGGCTCTACTATATTGGAAATTAACCTACTCATGTTAACAGGTGTGCCTTATAAATGTACATTCCCTATCATAGTGCATATTTTGAGGCTCCTTGGTTTTTGAACTGAAACACTTTCCTTGGGTGAAAATAAATCTGTCGTGCTTATTTCAGAGACTTAAAAATTTTATGTTGCACTCTGTAAGTAATTAAAAGTCATACTTAAAATACACATTAAGTAGGTTTAGCACCATTCATAAACTTATATGACAATCTTTAGCTCTGGCAGAGTGTCAATAACTAGCCCTCTAGGAAGCTGCAGAACTATTTGAATGCCAATTTTAATCAGTCGTCAATTTTGTTCATGTAGTCCTTGCCATCTTTGACTCAGATATCTCCAAAATATATAAATGTATATATAAATGGATCGTGAAAAAAAAAAAGCCTGGAAATACTCTAATGAAAGAATCTGTAATCATATAATAAGTCACTTTTGTAATCCCTAAAAAGTATTTAAAATCATATAAGTATGCTCTAGTAATGTCACTGTAAGCAAAATTCTGTATTCGCTTTCTTAAACTTTGTTGTCTAAAAGCAAAGGATGAAATTTAACTATAATTTTAATGTTGATGCATTCAGTATTTAATGTTGTATGTATACCACTTTCTCAGTATATGTTAATTTTGTATTTGATATCACATGATATAAAATAGAAATAAGACAAAAATAAAGGATTATTATTTTAATAGAAAATTAAATGATTTTATAAGTAAAATAGGTAATGGAATATTTACTTGCTGTTTATCACCCAATATATAACTCTGATCAATTTTACTTTGGCCCTCCCAAATACCCTCCCCACTATAAAAAAAAAGTTTGGGTTTCAACAAATGAAGGAAACAAGCACATATTGTTCAGCTTGTCGTTTATTACATTTTAAAATTTTATATATACTTTCAAGAAGCTTTTCCTACAACATCAACTCCTGTTTATCCAATGTTTAAATGCTAAATCTAAAGTGAAATCATACCGGAGGTGGCTGGTCATTCACCTGATGTAACACTTCTACCTTGGAAATCTTGCCAACTTTGTTCAAACTCTGCTCTTTGAATTCACTACAATGCCTCATGTAAACATCTGCTAGGAAGAATTAACTTCTGTTTCTGTGCTTTGAAATTATTAGTTTCCTAACTTTACTAGAACATGAATCTTTATACCAGCTTGAAATCTATATTCTGTTTGTGTATGCCTCAGTCACTTGCTTTACACAACTAACTATTTGGAAGTTGGTTCTGTATTCTCTTTAAACTTTGGTTTATCCCCTTAAACTGAATATAACACTTAGTCATATAAAAATAAGTAGTGAATATATAATATGTCTCTTTCATCACACTAAAAGGTATGTATGTGCCTTGCTCCTATAACATTGATAATTCTCAAGAGAGACATACTTTTGTACAAGTGTAGTTCTAAGTGGTGTTCTGGGTATAACAAGAAACAGTAATTAATTTTATTAAGGAATATAACAGGAAGTCTTCACATAGCTAAGAGTCTGAGGGCAAAAAGGGAGAAGTATATTTAAGCAGAGAATGAGAGCTCTAAGGTTCAGTTTTTAATTAAATTTAATCAATTTTAGGCTCAAATTTTATTCTTTTAAATATCATATAAATTTTGTTATATTGTGTTAATAAACAAAAATGTTAAACTAATTTAAATTATTTGTAAGTAATATGAAACATTATGAATGATGGTTTGTATCGAGCATTTTTCTTCTTGTTTATGTAACATACTGTATATCTGAGAGACACCTTATCTCTACTTTTGGAGGATTTAAAAAAACTATACAATGGGAAAAAACTAAAATGTTTGAATTTGAAAATTATTTTCCTCCATTCCCTAATTATTATCTGCAACTCTTATTTTGGACTTTTAAAAATTCATTTTGACTTTTTTTTTGGTCAAATTGAGAAATAAGAGGCCTCTCTACTTCCTTTGGCACACATTGTCCTCTCCTCTCAGAACCCTAACTCCCTGAAACTTGATTCAATGTGAGGGTTCTTTGTTAGAGTATCTATTTGGCCTCTGACACTATTCCTTCCTTACTTCTACCTCAGTACATAATATCTTTTGTACTTTGGGCCATGAAATTGGCTCTTCTGAAACCTGTAATTTTACGCGCACACACACACACACACACACACACACACACAAACACACACGCACAAATATTTCTTATAACTCTACTCCAGCTTGGGAAATCAAAAGCAACAGTTCAGCTGCTCTTCTTTTCTGGTTCTCTTGTAACAATTTGTCACTTGGAGACATGACAGATTCTAGTTTTGTGGCTGAAATATAATCGGATAAAATAAAAACATGCATAAGTTAATAATTCAAATTTATAATGCATAATACTAATCTTATTAACTAGTTTTTATTTCTCATTAGACTATAAATTTGTTGAAAAGTCATCTTTTCATGTGCTCAAATGCTTGTTTTCCACTTAATGCCCCAAAGTGATGCAAAAATTAAATTGTAGAAGTTAGAGACAGAGAAAATCAACAATAACCAGAATGGAATAAAGGATGGAAAAATATACACCTTATGATCCAAATGACTGAAGACTACTAAAATGCCTTCTTTTTATTCTGTCACACCATCCCTGGAAAATCACCCTCCACTACCAAGCATCTCCATGAAGTCTTCATGGCTCCACCAATAAGTTGATACCCAGCTCTTCTACAGAGACCACAATAGCTACAGAATGTCTCTCTCTGCACTCATTTTCTTTAGCTCAACTAATCCTCACAGCTCTTTCTTCTCCCAAAGTTTCTTATGGAAATTCCTCCCAAAAATCAATATAAACTCTCAAAACTCACTCTGTCCACTTAATTGAAAAATGACTTTATCCAGAAGACAATAGTGCCCCTTATAAGAATCCAAATGAAAGATTTTTTCCCTTTTGTTTTATAATTTGCTCTTGAGTTTGAAGTTAGTGTAGAACCCCCTCTTGGTGCTTGATGTTTTTTTCATAACACTTTTCTCTTTCCAATTATACAACTATACAAACTAACAGTGAAAAAACAAACAAAAATAACACTGCTTTAAATTGCATGCTATGAAGTGCTGTGATCTCCTTNTATCTATTCCAATCATAGTTTTTAGCTCTTTCCATGAAGAAAGATAAATACACAGTTGAGCATTCCTTCCTAGTATCATATTACCTGACTATCCTAATATTTGGATAAATTTAATTTACACTTAAAAGCACCATTGAAAATTCTTCTTGGCTACATATTTCAAGTTTACCTACAATGGGAACTATAGTTTAGTGGAAAAGTTACTGGGTTTAGTAAATAATAGAATATTGTGAGAATCATGGCTAAGTTATTTTGATACCTTGACTATTAAAATATTTATCTATAAAATACTGAAAATAAACCTCTAGGATTTTTGTTCCAAAAATAAAATGCACAACAGTTTCTGTCCCTGAATAGGTGCACTAACATGTTATTCGAATTCTGCTGTTAACGTTCTAAAAACGTGCGTATTACCGTGCTTATGAACCCTACCATTTATTTATGCTACTAAAATTTGGTGCTTATATTGGAATTAAACATCCCTGTGAAAAACTAAACCTTGATTTCAAGCTAGAACAAAGTCAGAACTCATCAGCTTTACAATGACAACAACTTAACAACTAACATTTTCTACCTCAACTCTTACTCCTATTTAATCCTTTTCACTTGATGCTCTCACCATCTTCTAGTTCAGAAACCTGAGTCAGTCTTTTTTTTTTTTTTTAATTAAAATGTATTGGGGTGACAATGGCATGTAAAATTACATAGGTTTCAAGTGTACAATTCTGTAATACCTCATCTATATACCACACTGTGTGTTCACCGCCCACAGTCAGTTCTCCTTCCATCACTGAGTCAGCCTGTATTCCCACCTCTCTTTATGCATAAGCATCTTGTGGTGCAGGGTCTGGAAATGAGATGATTATTATTTGCTGTTTTCCAAATCTGGTAAGATTTAGAAGGACTACGTGCCCTGTCACAAGTTTCCCTTCTATATTCCCTTGTGGATAAGATCCCCTAGCCAAACAGCCCCTGTATCATAGGGATCAGGCACATTGACTGCTTATGTCTTAATATCGGATTGCAGTTCCCTGCCAACTCCGACAATCATTCGAATAACTCAATCATATCCCTGCCCCTCATACTAGAAAGCCTGCCACCTGCAGGCCCTGCTCATGCACTCTGTTCTAGAGTGGAACCCCCATGTTGCCCGTTGTGGGGCAGTGTCCTTCCCTTGGCTGTAAGCATACGGGACCAATGACCAGATCTCAATCTCACCCATCTCATGTGGGGTGTGTGTTCCGCCATTCCCATAAACTAAGACAGGAATCCCTCCCTCACTCATGGGGTAAAAGGGAGACATCTGTTCAAACATGAAGTGTTTCCTCATTTTCTTCCCTTTCTCTGTCTTTCATCCATCCACATATCCATTTATTCACCCAATAAATATGTATTACTCTATTGGAGCCTCAATGCACTTGAAAATATTTATTAGTAAGTCATCTATGCTGGACATTGTGGTGTGGCAAATTCCTAAACTGTTTTTTCTAAACTATTTTCTAAAATTATCTTTTCTGACTTTCTTAACTACTTTACATTAATTCAGTCCCTATACATTTTTAAAATGCATTATCTTTTTCAAACACAGACAAAACTAGAAGGAAAATGCTGACTACTCACGAATCCATCATCTTGCTTAATCACATGATAATGTAAACTGGTTCATTC
>NW_017732388.1:510316-548637 GCF_001890085.2 Hipposideros armiger | reverse complement strand
CTAACTTGATAATACAATATGTATTGTCAAGAAACAGAACATGATATATCTTTAAATTACTTAGTAAATAAATATCACCCATACAGAACTTAGAAGTATTAAGCAGAGAAATCAATTGTATTTTAGTTAAAATTGTTGGCTATGTGACGTCAAGAAATATTAGTATTTCAAATGAAGAGTTTCTTAAGTAAACATACTGATCAATCTTGATGATTTTTTATTGTTCTTTTTCCTGGAAACATTTTGTTCTACTGATTTCTATGTAATTTATAAAATTATATTCTTTTATGGTTAATTCTCCCCCACCTCCATTTTCTTCCCTCTATAACCAATTCTCTCATTCTCACACGTAATTACATATTGAAAACTCCCAAGCCATAAGGGATGTAAGATTATTAGACTACACATAAGTTTTTAAAAATACTCTAGATTGGCCAATTTGTCAAGCACTCTCCACTACTTTCCCATTTGCAGATCTCAGCAAAATCATATGCAAATAGGAAATCATCCATTTTCATGAGTAAATAACAAATGTGATGTGATTTCTGAGTGTTCACTACTCCTTCTCCTCATCACCTCAATGTTATCTTTAAATATTTTAAAGTTTGAAAAATTAGTTCATTTTGGATTACAGAGCTCACATCACAGAAAAGTAGCTAAAATCTAGACTAGAAGAGAAATAAATCACAGTAAATGACAAAGATTGTCTGTAAGCATCATTTTCAGGTTTTACTGCCAGTTTTTTTCCAGGATTTTTTTGTTATTATTTATTGAATTGAGGCACTGTCTCCAGAGATTGCTGTAAAATACTCAGAAAATATCTAGATTTTAAATAATATTGTATGCTTTTAAACATATACTTGTATTCATTAATTGAATATATGCAAAACAGTGAAGATCGCATGTAAATAAAACCTGCTATACTTATAGAAAAGTTTTCATATTTTCAAAATAATCAATTTGTTAATAATTTCATTCATTAACTAATTAAAGCTTTGAATAAGTATATGTGCTTGCCATTATTCTATGCTGTGCTTTCACCAAAATAAACAGCCATGGGTGCTGCCTTCAAGGCGCTGAAAATCTGGGAGAGACGGACACAGAGACAGATGTTCATGACACAATAATCACAACAAAGTAAGCATGGAGCATTTTGTGGATGTTTTCCTTGAGTCAGTCATGGTCTGTTATATTTTTATAATTGTCTGTTAATTTAGGTTTCATTCTCATCTGTTTATCTCAGAGAAAGAAACTGAGACACAGGGATTTATCTTGCTCCAGTCGACAGAATTGCAGAATGACAAATATGGGATTGGGAATTAGTTCATGTAGTATTGTAAAAATGCACACACAGCCTATATATATGTATGTCTATATAACATGGTGGCATTGGAGTGTGTGAAGAATGACCCACTAAGAAAGCTTGTGGTGAATGAGGTGGAATTAGGACATATTCTTTGAAGTGTTATAAAGTGAGAGAGTTAAGGAAGGGAAGAGAGTGGGAGAAGGGCTCTCATTCTGAAGAAACAGCACGAGAAATGCTGTGGTAGAGAATTTCAAGCAGCTCTGAATTGTTGGATTATGGAAGTAGTGAAATGAAATGACAGAAGGAAGGGGAAAATTTTGCCGGAAGCTGACCCAGAGGTTCTACCTGCCAGATCAAAGACATCAGGTTCAACCTTGAAGAAAACAGGGAGTCCTGAAGTGTTTTGTTTCACTAGGTGACACTGTCACATTACTATTTTAGGTGTTCAGCCTAGTATCTTTTGTGACATATTTTGCGAGGGCCAAGATGAAAGAAAAAAAGGAAAACCTTTGTATGATGTTGTGGTAGCCTGTTGAATTGCAATACAAATGAAAATGGGAATTGGTAATGGAATATAAACAAACTGATGGAATGTGAATACATTTATAAGTGGAAATTGGAAAATATAATTGAATATGTGTGCTGAGAGAATAGTCATTAAGGATAATTTCTAGGCTTTTTATCATATTTCATTTCTCGATCCTCCAAATGAGATTAAAAGAGAGGTAAATGATATGGATTTATGAGAAGGAAAAATAGCTTTTTCTGAGATGTAAGAATAATGACAGCAGTGGCATTTAAGGGAAACAATAACCTGTAGAAAGAAATTGTGACATCATTGTATCAAAGGGAATATGATATTTGAGCAAATGCTCAAAGATGCCATCTTTATTCAGGGAATAGCAAGTAATACACAGGTTGGAACAATGGGCAATATAAATGAGGAAGTGGTGGAGATAAAGCTATAAAGATAATGTGAGTAGGATTAATGAAGATTTCCATATCTGGTTAGGGAATGCTTCTATTTAGATGTTTGTTCCAGAGTGCATATTTTCTTTGGAAAATATGTTTAGTCTTTGGAAATATTCTACTTTCAAGCTTAACTGTGTAACATAAATAAAAGAGCAGTTTAAAGTTTCCTAGAATGGATAGAGATTGAGGATAATCACAATAAAGTATCACAAAACCTTATTTGCATTCTATGTGTCAGACTTCATATTTACCATCAATACGATAAAATACTGAACAATACATGGTATACAAATTAAGGCAAAGTAGGGGATAGACAGTAAACAAGTATACAGGCATTTGTTTATGTACATTATGTCTATGTTTATAGATACACAAGCACAGTTTGTGATAGAAACAAGTAATGCACACATGATGGAAATAGGCTGTCATAATAGATAATAACAGTGTGAGGACCTTCAGATTTGGGCAGCCAGGGAATCCACTGAGATACTTCAGTCACTGGTTGCCTTGATAGGAAAATGACATTTAAGCTGAGCGGTGGAGAATCAGAAGGTTTCAGTCACATGAAAAGAAGACAGAGAAATACCTTTAAGCAGCCATAAGCGTATGTGCAAAAGCACTAAAGTGGCAAAGAGCTTAGTTCTTGTGGGATAGCAGGTAGCCAGCTCACTGAGCCCGGAGCAGAGCACTGAAGGGCAGAGTTAATAAGACAGAGCTAGAAAAATGGGCCAGGTAAGGATGATGTAGAACTTCTATCTTATGTAATAGTCAAGTTTACAACATAAGATGTGTGGAGAGTAAGACTCCCTGGAAAAAAGATCTTTGATTGGGAAGCAGTAAACGGAAAGAATAAGGGTCTCCACGGACGCAAAGGGACTAAGAAATTTATCCATATCCTAGAAGTACGAAAGCCAGATGTTTTCAATATTGACCATATGCTTTTACTTTTAAAATATTATCTTTTTTCTTTAAAAAAAATGTTTCATTTCTTTCTTTTTTTTTTCTTTTCTTTTCTTTTTTTTTTTTGAATTGCATGTCACATCATATGCTAAGGTAGGACTTGACCCATCACTGGCCTCAGACATGGTGGGCAGGTAACATTTAAATTGCTGCAATGATTCATGGCAGGGAGGTTCAAGATCAACGAGCTTCAGCTGAAAAAACTGGTGGGGATATATCATTATCACTTCTTGAAATTACTGAGTGGTGCTTCTACCAAAACCAAAGCTAAATGAACATTACAGATATTGCCATTATTCTTCCAAAGTAATATTTTCTCAAAATATTGTTTTAAAGTTTAAATGGGCTCTGATAAAATTGCCAAAAGGTACATTTCAAAATCAATATGAATTCATAATCTAAAATTTAATAATAACATATTCTATTCATCAATATTCTCTTTGCAAATGATGAGATTTTGCAGTTTAAAACAGCTATAATTAAATCTTACTACTCTAATGTATATTGGCTCTATGAAATTCTACTGCTGGGTATGACAGCTAAGGAATGATTTAATTTTTTTAATAGTTTAAATATAATGTTTCTTGCATTTTATTGGAGCTTTAGGCTTGTTAAAATCCTGGTGAATTTTTTTTCTTTAAATGGTTCATTACACTAAAATAATACTATGCATTTTAATGACAGAATCTTGACTATATTCTCATTGATAACCATCCTTTTTTCTTAAATACAACGTATTTCATATGCTTTGACATAATCAATGTGAAAGGTTTATTATGCATATGCCAATTGCATTTAATTTAATTCTAAGTGTGATCATAACAAATTCTATTAAGCATACACAGTTTGAGGGCAGTCAGCTCGCTTTATAAGAGAAAGCTATGTTGTAGATTAGGCTATTAAATATCCTTCTGTTAGCCATATTTCACTCATCAATCAGCACTTTCCTAATTAGCATATGGATGAAAAAAGTGGTATATTGGTTAAACTGTGTCTTTTTAATTAGTATAACAAAATTGATTAGCATAATAATTAGCATACTTAATTAGAAATGGGGTTAAGGTTCAATTAGAAATATTCAGGAATAGGGATTAGCTAATATAGTTGAGAGATACTCTTTCCTCTAACTTTCAAGAGTAGAGTATAAAAATCCACCTAGAGTTACTTCCTGAACCCCTAGGGACAGCATCTTCATTGGTTCTGTATCAAGTGTTTTGTTTAAGATTTCTTATCCGATTCTTGCATTAAGGGTGTGGGGGCTCCTAAGACATCCTTTCATGCTGGACTCCTACTGAATGCCTGGTTATCCCATCTTGAGAAAATCACTCATTAAAGGACATAAAACAGCTGCTAGCAAAACAATAAATATTAAAATTCTTCTTTGATAACATGATAAATTCTATCATTAGTACTAATAAATACTATTAGTAGTAGCGATTAAAAATAAAGTGAATGTTACTATGAATTTTCATAATATATTGACATCCTTATTGGAAACAGATTAGACTTTTATTGCAAGAAGCAGTGATTGAGTACAAGCATTATTAGAACACATATAGATTGAAATTTCTCTTCCATACATGTACAATTTTGCACTGAGCACATGCCTTTCATTTTCTTTATACTTAACACTCACTCTGCTTTTTTTCAGTTGCTATTTTGAAAGAAGTAATCAGCCATATGCCCACAGCACCCTGATCCAAATGTTGTAGGATGGAATTACTTGACCTACCTATATTAGATGTAAAAGCTGCAAACAATGTAAAACAAACATGAAAAACAAAATTAAAACTCAGCACAGGGTCTTTTTTACAACATCTACAAATTTGGTAAAAACAGCAAGACTAGTCAAGGCTGTTAGACTTCAGAACAGCAGTTACCTTAAGGCAGTGGGCTGGGAGTGAGAGGTGGCCCCAGGGGCTCTGGGTTTCAGTTTACATTCTTTTTATTGATTTGGGTGCTGGTTACATGGGTGTGTTCTTTTTTTGAAAGTTAATTAAGTTTTACCTGTAGGATTTTCTATATATACTTATATTCAATAAAATGTTTAAAAGTGAAAAAAGATAAAGATGGAAATTAACTAAGTTCAACCACTAGGCTTAATGTTACAGTATAAATTCAGATACGTAAATATAAGGATGATTTCTCAAATGTACAAAAAAAATAGAGTTGTAGTCAGGATAAAATGAAAATCTCTAGGAACAAGAAGTGTGTGTGTGTGTGTGTGTGTGTGTGTGTGTGTGTGTGTGAACAATCCACCAAGTTTTCCATGAAAAATCCAAGTTTTAGTTTTTGCCTCCTTTGCCCTTACCTTTCTTAACCAATTTACCTCCAAGTCTCTCTGATTTTTGTCTTTAATATCTGAAAATATTTCTCCTTACACTTTCTCCATCCATGGCATTTCTCACGAATGCTGTGGCAGTTGTCTAGGAATTGGAATTGGAATCATCTAGGAATAGAAATGGATCTAACCATTTCCTTTTTGACCTCCTGCTGACTGGTTCTGAATACCCAAATCAAATGACAAATGTAAAATAGACATCTATTCACATTGCTAAAATATGGCCAGTCATATTTATAGTTCTTAGCATAAAGCCATACTTCTGATAACCCACAGATCCTCCTTCCATTCCACACAGCTATTTTCATTTTTTGTTCCAGTGCTGCCGACCTTGTTTCATTCTCTAGAAGTTGCTTTCTTTTGCTTTTCTTGCTCATACCACATCCTCTGTTTGGAAGATGCTCCCCCACTTTCTCATTTGAGAAAACTCCTAGAGTACTTGGTCCTTATATAGTGAATCAGTCACTTCCTCAATTGAGTTATCTTCCTAACTTTCTTGACTTCTGACCTGGAGAGGAGAGAAAGAGAACAGACCCTGACAGTTTCTCACCTAAAATATTCTAATTTTACACTCAGAAACTGGGGCAATACTCGTAGAATGGGCTTTGGGTTGTGTAGGGCTAACCATGAGTATGACTGAGATAAAAAATATCATTAGTCATCAAAATTCATTGTCTCCATTTAATTTTGGGCTGCAATGGCATTGTGGGATTCCAGGAATTAATAATAATTTTGAGTTAGTATCCAAAAATTCTACAAAATTCTGAGTTTGGTTTTCCTTAGTACACATTTAAAAGGCATAGCCTGAGATCCTTTTAGATAAGGCTATAAGAAATATATCTATCAGTATTATCTGAGTTGTTATTGAATATCCCTTTTTCAAATATGCCTGGACACCTTTCTCAATCTCTCAGACTTTAATCTAAGTAATGTATACAACAATATACACAACAAAGAACATGTCATATACACACAACATACACAATATAGAACATGTCATTTTTTGGGCCAGGAAAAAAGAACCATAACCACAAATGCCTTTTAAAAAGTTTACTTGGAAGTGTAAAATATCACTCCTGTTAGTATTTCATTGGCCAATCCTATATCGCCTTCCACAGGGAGAGACATGGGAGAGGCCAAAGAGACATGGTGCCAACTAGAAAGGAACAGCAAATATATTGACAGAACAATGCGGTCTAATGCATTTCAGCCTATAAGCTTTGGGTCTCTGATTTGACTCAAATGTGGGAAATGATTGGGGGAGAAAAATCACAATTCTTTACTCTTTTGCTCCATTGTAATTTTTGTTTACCAACCCTAAATTGGTTGATTGATTGACTGATTGATTGTTAAACTTTCAAAGGAAGTGCAAATTTAGTGGACTGCTGTTTTATTTAATTCTAAGGGAATTCATGATCACATAGCCACCAAAAATGGTTATAGCACCACCATAGAACAGTTTTACTTATTTCAGTGCATACTAGTTTCTCTAGCTATGGGCTATAGACAGAAATGGGCGAGTAAGTGATTTCCACAGAAGTTGATACTTACTTCCATTGAAAGTGTGTATCATGCCTTTGGCAATGAGGAGATTTTTATGCCGTCTCAAAAATCATAGTTAGGGGTTGTTTGAACTCAACAAACACGATTAAGCATTTCTGTCTTCCCTAATATTTATAATCCTTTCCCTCAACATGGTGGCTGTACCTGTCATATTTGTATGCTTATGTTTTGGTACCATTAGTCCTAGTGTGGCTAGGAAGGGCCGAGGCCCTGGATTGATCTTTCAGAGCTATGAGTAATATTTCCTACTTAATCTAAGGTGCCATGACACATTCATTTTTATTTGTTGACATGAACTGAAAGTTATTGAGTAGCATTGTTCTTAATTATTCCAGGATATTTCTATCATGTTTATTTATTTCGACTGTGTACATTAAAAACTGGCTTAGGTTAACCAATGGAAGTTTTAATATGACAGACTACCCTTTCAAAGTATGAGTGTAATTTCCAGGTCTCTTAGTCCTAAATAATTTGGAGCATTGTTTTTCTGTTGCCATACAATATTCCCGAGTTTCATTTCTCATTGAAGCTAAGAATTTTGGAGTTGATTTGGAGTATGTGTATGTGTGTGTATTTGGTCATGGTTTTTCCCTAGTCTGAAAAACTATGTCCAAAGCATTCACATCTATTCAAAATCCTGAATTCTCTGGATGCGTTCTGCCAAGGATTACCTCAGTGGGAAATTGATTGCAAATAATCACAACTAGTAATTTAAACATCTTCTTCATGACTATGTGCCATGGTCAGCTAATTTACCCTTTCGGCATATTAATAGTTATGTGAGCCATTTAGCTATTTCTTAATCCCCCACATTCCCCTATGGTTGTCTTCTCTACAACTCACTGCATAGTAACAATTTATCTACCAGGCAGAGTTATGGATTGTAAATTACACCTGTCATCTCAAATATTTTTTTAAGCATGGAGAGAATTAATTAAAAATCAATTGAAAGTAAATTGAAAGGCTTATTTGGAAAATGGGAGATGGGAAATGAACCAAGAAAATTCCAGAGATATACGCAGTAGCAAATGCAAGTAAATAAATTAGCAAAATAGGTGCCATGTAGCCACGTAATACAGGAGTTCAAATATTCAAGTGCGGAATTCATGAATTTAGCTTTCTCCCCAAATCCCCTATATGATGGCTTCAAAACTCTCCCAAATTGAAAATCCTGAAGAGAAAGAGTAGATTGGCAATCTCTTATGTTACCCTAGAATGTTCCCTGCCTACCATATGATGAAGGAAAATATAATCTGGCCACTTGAGCTTTTGTAGAAAGATGC
The DNA here is from genome assembly GCF_001890085.2 of Hipposideros armiger. Lineage (NCBI taxonomy): Eukaryota > Metazoa > Chordata > Mammalia > Chiroptera > Hipposideridae > Hipposideros > Hipposideros armiger. The sequence goes on along the minus strand of NW_017732388.1, from coordinate 540,212 downwards.
AGCTGAGACATTTCTTATGAGAAGAGACATAAAATAAGTATATAAATAAAAATAGGATAGAAAGAAGAGTTAAATATCAAACGTGAAAATATAAAATGTATACTGAAAAGCTTTTTCAGTTATAATTTTTTTGGTGTTTTGGTGTAGAAAGCATGTAAAATTAATCAGGAATCATTTTTTTTAGGTTAAATGTTAAAACTAACCAAACATGAAAAATTCATCTAAATCAAGACTGAGTTTATTAGTTTTTTAGGCTGGGAGAGCCCACATCATGTTAGGATAAATAGAGAAAATCTTTCTGAATGTGTAGTCTGAAGGGTAGTTATGATGCAGGAAGGAAGAATTTCATTTTAAGTAATAGTATCTTCAGAAAGACACAATTTGATTAGTTACAGCAGGTGATTGAGAAGTCCCTTTTGTGATTGGTCATTATTGTGGCATGATGTCATTTGTTTGAGCATAAAGCCAGTCCAAGTGTTCAAAGAGATGAGTCTTATAGGCTCAGCTGACTTAAGGCCCTGCAGCAGTAAAGCCTTTGTGCATATGAACTGGTTTAAGCAGAAATTTATTTTATCTCATGTGACAAATCAATACAAAACTCACATCTGTCTAGATTCTTTTTCCTACAAGGTGTGAAGCCATTTTATTAATATTTCTGCAATCTCATATTTCTCTATTTGCTCAATTTTGTAGAAGATATGTATATAGAAAGTAAGGTGTAAGTACACATATTTCAATTATGGAAGTTGGAGTATTATTGAAAAAATAATCTAAATGGAGTCTGCACTCTGAATCTCATTTCATGTTCCTAGAAGTGTTTGGTTCACAATCTTAAAGCATGCAGGCTGCTGAAAAGCATTCTCTATTCAAAATATGTAGACAAATTGTATTTGTATTTTCTTTGACAAATAGAAGTCTTATTTTTTTAAGCACACTTATTGCTTTGATTTTTCTAAATTTCTTTAAACAATTGCTTCTCATGAAGCAGGTTCATCACTTTTAATTTCAGAGATAGAGAACAATTGTATTGTCTTTTGTGGAGTTATAAAATGGCTTATATCATTATTTTAAACAGACATTTTTTTCCTGGCTAATTTATCTTCATTTCATTTTTTTCTTCAACTTTTATTTGTTCATTATTGCTTGGCAATAACAATTCAATAGGCAAAATGAGAGTGTGTAAATAAGCAAACATAAAATTTGAATTTCCCACCACCTATACAGTCATGAACTACTTTTGTTTAGATATATAAAGTGTGTGTGTGTATGAATGTGTGTGTGTGCCTATGCATTCAAGTCTATGAGTGCCTTAGGCAAAAGAGCTAAGACTGTAAGAGGCAAATTTGTGGTCTGACTGAGGAGTACAGCTCCTGGTTGAAAACCTATGGACGATATTTCAGACTCAACTACCGACTTGACCCATCAGGCCTTCCTGGGGAAGCTGCCTCCCCAGACTTGGTACACTGCCTCTGAAAGGATATGAAGTCAAGAACTCAGACTCCCTTGGCCGATCATTTTCTTTGTGTATTTGCTTTCCTGGTCCAGGGGTCTTCATTCCTAGGTTTTTTTGTTTTTTTTTTTCTCTTATATGCTTTTTTTTTTGCTTTCTGAATTCAGTTAAATCTCATTGCATTTGTTTTTGGGAGGGTCGATCTCTAGTCTTAGGTTTTAATATTACTTTCTGGATTTTTAAATCAATGTTTCCAAATACTTATTTGTTGATACTGAGTTCAGTTTGGAATGTTGTATGATGATACAGAATTTGAAATTGGAATTTTATCAGCTGAATTATTTTGATTCTCATTTTGTGTATAGAGTGAATCTGATCTTTATTGTTCTGAGGAATTTTTTCGATGTGTTTCTAGTTGAAAAATTTTTCCCCTGTAATGTTAAATATAAACATAGGCATAATAAACATTTAAAGAGTTTCTTTGAGTGAAAATCAATTGAATCAGGCAGCACCAAACCGGAAGCTGTTGAGTGAGCTCCAATGAAGAACTCAAGGAATTGTTTACAGAGAACAGATGGATGCAGGACAGGTTATACCTTAATGCCTTGTTAGCTGCCTGTGAATGTTTGTCCTTAGGTTTCAATTTCATAACCCTGAGGCGTTTATAGGCTTAGATTTTAGTTTGCTTGTTGATGCACCAAGGCATTAGAGCCACATCAGTCTCATGGCTTCCTGTGTAATTACTTTAACAGTAAGTTGAGTGAGGTGCACAGGTGTTTAGTTAGCCTGTTAGTTAGTTAGTTAGTTAGTTAGTTAGTTAGTTAGTTAGTTAGTTAGTTAGTTAGTTAGTTAGTTTGAATGAATAAAGTCTCTGTGGGTGATATCCATGGGGGAGGAGAAGGGTTATTATGTCATGTGCATCTCTTTCAATTTGCTGAACACTACATCCTCACTACTTACTTCTTCCACTCATTGTCCTGTTCAAAAGGGACAGCTTCTATTCTCTTTCTTCCAAGAAGTGCTTCCCAGTTCTATCACCTCTGGTCTCACTCCCTTTCAAGCACATTCTCTGCTGGTGCAATGTATTATCAAGCCTCTGACTTTTATTTAAAACTGTTGCACTTAAAGTTGAATGTCTTTTTTCTGGAAGTGATTTCGCCTTATTTGTCTAAGACTTCTGCTCTGCTATCCTCTTTTCCACTGACTTGTAAAACTCCCCTTCCCCCAATTTCAATGTCCATATGCTTGCCCCAACTGCTCAAGTTCCAGGGGTAACTGTGTTGGAATTTTGCACTTATTTCTGTGTTTATGGGTAATTTGAAAGTCAGAGTAGTCTCTGTCCCCTAGGAATGATGAACGTTTGGATAATGTGTGGGTGTATTTCTATGCCTTGTTAGTCTTGCACTTGTTTATTTTGGTGGTTGCATAGAGAGATTTAATTCAAGTGGTCTCCATTTTCCTAGAGCAAATAAGAACTCTTGATTATAGAAATTTTAAGTACTTTTTATTAAACTAGTAATGCATAAATTTCCAAAATAAGTGTTTTCTATTTTCCTAAGTCTTAATATCAAGTATGAATGTTTATCCTTGTTCCCCTGCAATGCGTGTAGCTTCTTATACTTCATCCCTTTTACTTCAACTCCTTCAAACACAGTTGTTTCCTAAGTTTAATCCAATATATATAGACTTTTGGTTTTGGTTCAGTGAAATGAAATTTTAGTTTTCAGTTATCATACTTTAAAAATAACATGTTATTTTATGGTTTTTAGATATCTTTTCAATCTAAAATATTTGTACTTTTGGAGCAAGATTTTTTTAAAAGATTATTTTTGAATAAATTCAGTTTGATGTACCTAAGATCTTATGTCATTCAATTTAATTAATAGAATTAGATCCATATATTGCTTAACATCTGCAGACCATTTGAAATTCCTTAGATTATCAAACCTTTTTTTTTCTTCTTCATCTTTTGACTTCTGTGCTACCACATTATTCTGGTATTCATTCTGTGTTTCCCGTCAAAGGTAATATTTTGCAGTCTTACCCTTCTGCTTCTTTTAACTGTCATCTAAATACTGGAATCATATAATGTGTATCCCAAGCCCTCATCTCTTCTTTAGCACTTCCTTCTTGAGCCCACACTCTCTCATGACATCAATTACAATGGATATGCTGAGGGTTTCACACCTCTACTGCAGTTGGTCTAGTTCCCAAGCTCCCTATCGATACATCTTACAACTCACTTGACGTTGCCACCTTGTCTTGGATAACTTGCTAAAGATATCAACTTCTGGTTAATAATTGATATAATGTCTAATCCATTACATTGATATAAAAATAGATTAAAATATGTGTATTATAGTTTTAATACAGTGTCTGGCTAATAGTGGTTGATATGATTAGCTGTTGATAATAGAAATTCAATAAGTATGTTTGGCAAGTAAGGAAAAGACAACCGAGAAAGAATCAGGGGGAAAAAAAAGAATTTAGAATATGTGAGACATACTCACAGAAAACATAAAAAATGTATCTTGTGTAGAATAAACTCAGATCCCAGCTCTACCTCTAAGTTTCTCCCTCATGTATGAATATTCTACAGTAACAATTTTTAATATTTTGTAAACAGTGACATCTTAACAATAGTTACTTGAAGACACACAGGTTTATGGAGTCACCATAGCAGATTCTGGGTAAGAAACCCTTATTTTGATATCACCTTTTTAGGTGTTTCTGATATTTCTGAAGGCTCAAATCCAGCAGTGGAGAATATTGACTTGAAAGCTTTTCCCTTTGGACTATGATGTTCTAAACACTTCGCATTGCAGAAACTGAGAAGCTCACGAAGTGGTTAGTTTTAATTAATTTGTGCTCAACCACAAGGAGGATAAGATAGGAATGTTCCTCTGTTGTTCATAGCAGCTAGAATGTGTAGTGGGTTTATTTATAATGAAGCTGTTCTATAGTGTCTAGTTATATCCTTTCTGATTATATTTATTCCAATCATCTCAATTATATTAGAGATAATTTGCACCCTTATTTCTCACTTATTCAAAAGACTCTTACAACCAAACAGTTCCTATGTTTGATTTCACTAGATCATATCTCTTCATTATATCTTGTTTATGAAAAAAATTAGACAGTAAATGTTGTGTTCTTGAGGTGTTTGAATAGTAAATTAACATGATCTCAGAATCAGGTGGAAGGGTTGACAATTCACCAGTCTAAATTGATAATATAAATCAAAGGTCAATTATGATTCTCACATATAATAATAGAAAAATAGAATAAAAGTATAGAAATGGTTTTGATTAAAGAAATCAATATGATGTCATGGTTCAAATAATAGTTTATGAGTGAAACCATAAAACCTTGGCAATTCTTTGAACAAATGTAGTGATTATGTATCAGAACTGAAACCAAGGTCTCAGTTTGGAAACATGATGATGGCTTAAACAATAAGATAGAAATTAAGAAGAGGAAGTCTATGCTAATTACTTAATTAAGAGAATAATAATGTTACCAAAAATGCTTTCATTTCATAGTACAATAATGTAAAATAATTGAAAAATAAGAAACACGTTTTGATTTTTATATGCCTGAGAGTTTAAAAATGAAGATCAAATACAATTTGCTTCCCATTTTTTCAAACTTCAAAGGCTTTCTGCAAGGAAGAAGGCTGGAAATAGGTTTTCAACAATGTGTCAAGAAAGTAATTAATTCATAGAATCTTTGGACCACATAGTATTATGAGCTACAACAAGAGTAACAGGGGCCCTTCTGTTGAGAAGATCTATGTCATTTTTTCGTGCCTCTTGTTTTATCCCAAGGCATAAATTTTTATTTGAACCTTGCCAATTTATTGTCCATTCACTTCTATATGAATTCTCCACAGGAAACTAGAACAAATGTTAGTATAAAATAAAATGAAAACTGATCTTTTTTTATTTTTATTTTTACTTACAATAAGAAGTATTGGATTGAGGCATTTGAAATGCTAAGGTTACTTTATGTTCTAAAGTGAATTATATATTAGTGTGCACATTAAAAGTATCAATAATTTTTGCATGGAATCACTAACAAAACTATTCATTGATTTATAGAATTTATAACTGAATATTTATAGGGATAATAGGATGTATCTCATCCAAGTAAGCAGGAAGAAATAAAGAGATGAAGACAAAGAAAAAGAAAAGGGTGCCATCAAAAATAAGAAGCAATGGTTAAAAATTGGCTTAAGTAGCAATATATTTCATTGGTACCTAAGTAACCTATTCCTGATTAGAATCACTGAATTTCTCAGTTAACAAGATAGCAGGCTTGGGGGAAAATAAAATAGTTACTGCTACTTCAAAAGATTCTTAACTCTGTAGGATAGCGTGAGTTTTGGACAAAAGAGGCTTATTAAAGTTCCTCAAATCACTAATAAACAAAAGAGACTAGGGTAAATAAAGTTTATGTAAAATTTGACAACACGTGATACAGAAATTTTCTTTGTTTTTGTTTTTTATGAAACAGTAAGTTTGTTAAGAGATGATATTGAGATGACATTTTTCCAGAAAACCTATGAACACTGGAATTCTTTCTACTTCCAGACACCACATTGAGAAAATTCCCAAAAAACATGCATGAGAACTATTCAATGACTAGGAAGCTAATAATCTTCATTAATATGATGTGTTGCATCTAAATTCCAATATTAATTGAGGTTAACACGAGTCATAGACTTTTATTTTTCTGCACTGTGTGCCCGATTAGGCCCCCAAAGCAAATAATCAGGCTTGTTTTGTACTCTTTAAAAAGACTAATATGTTGATATAGTATTGATCGTTGATAACAGGTAATAAAAATTAAGTAAGACACACTTTTTGATCCAATTCTTTTATGTTGATTTTTTTCTAGGACTCTTACTCAAGTATTCTTCAGGTAGTGTCTTCAGTCCTTGTGTTAGCTAATTCCTGTGGGTTGAAACTATACCCTGAAAACAAAGGGGGAAAAAAAAACTGACTAGGTATTCTCCCTAGTGAAAATACTCTCAGTTCCCCTCACTCTGTGTGGAAACAAATAGAATTTAAAAAGCCCCATTCAAAAAACCATGTTTAGTGTTTTTATTAAGTCCTATCCTTAAAAATACAAAAAAAAAATGGTCCTATTAATGTCACTAATCTATACCAGCACTCCCCATTTCCAGGAGAGAATTGGATAAACAGAAGACTAGAAATCATGATAGATTCCAAGAGAACATAATACCTAAAAGGGACCTCAAGTGATGCCTGGAAAAGGTACCATATTTCCTTAGGGTATTTTTTCTCTCTCACTTCTCCAATAACAAGAAAGTTTCCCTAGCTCCTTTCATTTTCCCAGGGTATTTTTTTCTCTCACTTCTCAAATAACAAGAAAGTTCCCCCAGCTCCTTTCATTTGGGAAGAACTGACAATGTTGCAGGAAAGGGCAGATTCTTCCCTTTCACAAATAGAACCTACCCACTGGCCACCTGCACCTGCACTGCAAATTTTATCCATATCTCTTGGATCATGTCATTAAAAAAAAAAGTTATAGTTCCATAAAATCCTCTTTTGATGCCACTTTATTCCCCAGCTATTGCCTAATTTTATTCTTCAACTTATAATTAAATTTCTTGAAAAAAATATTGTTGCTACTCAAATGTTTTTCATACCATAGTCTTTGAACCCATTCGACATAGACTTTTAATCTCTCAGTATTCCCACAGCAAGGATCTAATGTCTAATTTGTCATAAAGCATATTAGTCATTTCTCAATCCTCCTTGTATTCAGCCAGTTTTTCTCTTTTTCATATATATATATATATATATATATATATATATATATTTCACTTGCATTTCAGTATAATATACACCCTCAAGGTTTTTCTTTTATGTCATTGGCTATGTCACCTTGGCCTTCTTTAAAATTTCCCCTTTGATTAGTTGTGTCTTAATGTTGGAATGTCTCAGATTCAGTCTTTGGAAAATTTACCTTTTGTATTTGCATCTAGTGCCATTTTAGTCTCATCCAATTTATAGCTTTTTGTGTACCATCTGTAGATAGAAATATTACAAATATATATTTCTAGGCAGAATTATCCCATAAGCTTTCAAATCATATATGTGACTGCCTTCTCTATGCATCCTGTGAGATTCTTAGACATTTTACACTATGTCCACAAGATTCTGTATTATTCAGAAAACTTGCTCTTCCTGTGGTCTTTTTGATGACAGCAAATAGCAAGTCCATCTTCCCAGTTTAGCAGATTATAGAAACTTGGAATATTTTTGAGATTTCCCATATTCATACCATTTTATATCATGTTATACATATATGTATATATATAAATATGTATACATATACATATGTATATGTGTATATATATATATATATATNTGTGTGTGTGTGTGTGTGTGTGTGTGTGTGTGTGTGTTAGCAAACCTGTTTTTACTTTTAAAATATGTCCAAAACCCAACTAGTTCTTACATATCCATAGGGTGTATGACTTACACCCTAGTACAACCATCATCATTCTATCGGATGATTATGATAGACAGTCTCCCTGTTTTTTTGCATGTGTTCCCTTTTATTGATTCCTCACCCAGCAACTAGAAGGACATTGTGAAAAGAAAGATGAGATCATGCTAATTGCTACTCAAAATCTTTCACTCTATTCCCATCACATTCATAGTAAAAGCCAAAAACCTTTAAAGGATCTGCAATACACAATGCATGACTTAACAGTTGTTGCTTATGCAGTGTGAATATGTGCTCCCCTCAACAGCTGTGTTTCTACTCTTTCATCAGCCTGAGGGACCCTTCCCCAAATATCTACACTGCTCATTTATACTCCTTTTTTGGATTTTAATTAAAATACCACATTCTTAAAAAGAACATATCTTCTGCTCTCTGTTTCCCTATTTTACATAGTACCATATGACACACCACAGATTTCACTCACATATTTTTTTAAAGTCTCTTTCTCCAATAAAACACACGAACTTCATGAAGAAAGGTTGTTTTGTTTTTTATTGTTTTGTTTTGTTCTATGTCTTCTTCCATTGCATACAGTATATTTTATGGCATCTAATAGGTGTTCATTCTATTTTGCTGAAAGAATGAGTGAATACATTCCTGGCACTCTATGATCCCCCCTACCTGAAGTTGTCAAAGAAATGATATAGTGCTAATCTGAGAAGGAAGGCCTGAAAGCAGAAAACCAATGCTGTCAATTTTCGTCTGACGGCAAGAGAAATCCAGTGGATGTCCCAGCTCAAAGACAGGTAGACGGAGCTGACGGTCTCTTATTCTTCTTTTTGTTCTATTCAGGAGTTGGATGGATTGGATGAGGCCTGCCCACCCTGGGGATCGCAAATCTGAGTTACTTAGTTCACCAACTCAAATGTACATCTCCACCAGAAACACCTGCGTAGACACACCCAGAAAAACTTTTAACCAAATATATGGCAATGTATAGCCCAGTCAAGTTTACACTTAAAAATAACCATCACCGACATTAAAGCAAAATGTTATATCAGGTTTATGAGTAATGTATAATTAAATAGCTCACTAAACTGATGTTTCCCTAACTTTTAAAAGGCAATCGTGATATTTTTCAATGCATTGGTCAAAGCTTTATTGATGCTCTATTTTCTACTTTGTGAAAGTTTATGTTCTATATAAACAACATTCCATAGAGTTTCAACACCAGCAGAAAATACAATTATACAAAGAATAATTTCCACTGTTATGCTCATCAATAAGAAAAAAAAGGTAATTGTGCTTTCGTAATAATAAAAAATTCCTTAAAGTAAGTCCTGACATTTAAAAGCAGCTATAAATGAGTAACTTATCACTTGCAAGATGCTCTAATATTGTAGCATTGTACATCAAAACCAGGAGAAAACACCTTTATTTACATGTGCATTTCATCATTCCCCAATACTTTATTTTGAAAAGAATATAAATTGAGATATAAAAAAATAATTTTCATGCTAAATTAAAAATAACAGAGAATAAAAACTGGCATTTTTTTTTCTCAAGTAAAGTTTTATTATAATAAACAGTATTTCCAGAATTACTTCTATTTGATAATTAAAATTATCACAAATGTTAGGGCAATGTTTATATTAATGAGTAGAAAATGTGTCTGCTTCCCTTTTCAACACTTTTCAATCTGATGTTTAATTAACTACTCAATTTCAAGTATAGTTTTCAAATCAAGATGTTAGAAACTTGTATTCAGCAAGGCTAAGTCAGTTTCAAATTATAGAAGTGTCACACCTTTTACTCCAAAGGAAACATAGAACAGGAGTCTTGGGTAATTAGTCATCTTTTCACCGTCCACATTCACACCATTTAGAAGTTGTCTTGAATTTACCTTCAAAGCACATAGAAAATATGTTCTTTTCTCCATTTCTAATATTAGATCTTTAATCTATGCCAAAATTTTCACTTGCCTCCATTGTCATAATAGCTTTCTCACTCTCCTCCTTGGTGGCACTGTTTCTCAGCAGCACTTAGCTGTCAACGAAAAAGAAAAGGCAACAAAATCTAGAGGCTTCAAGAGAGAATAGCTTTCTTGAAGCTATTCTTCAACAGAGCTGGATGCTTCAGAGTATCTTGACTGGGCTTGGCAGAGAAGCTCTGGTCTTGCCTTAGGCCCCCTCACATGTCCAGCAGTTAACTGGCTTTTGACTGTGTAGACAACCTCAGCGTAGACCACTGTCTCTGTTTCTACCTGTCTTCATCCAGCTGAGCAGCCTGGGCATCTCTTCCTGATGATCTCAGGGGTCTGAGTGAGAGCACAGAAGTGTGAAATGCCTAATGAGGTTTAGGCTCAGGCGCAGACCTCGAGTATGTCACTCCTGTCACATTCTGTTGGCCAAGAGTTGCAAGGCCCGGCCACAGTTAAGGCATATAGAAATAGACATGACGAGAGTGGCTGCAAAGACACTTTGCAAGGATTGTGGATACAAGATGGGGTTTGGGAAATACGGTGGAGACAGTGGAAAACTATAGGCATATTTATAGTCAATTTACCAAACGGTCTAATATGTATTTTCAAAACAGTATCCAGATTATATTTCTAAAATATAAACCAACGTATTGTCTAAAGTCTCTAACGGTGTATTATTAAGCTTATAATACTAAACTCCTTATCAAGGCATATAATGTTCTCTATGACATTGATTGTGCCTTCTCTGATTTCATCTTCTACTGCTCTCAGCAGGGAGCTTTCCTGCCAGTTCATCTGAATGTCCCCAGCTTGTGAATAACAAGTTCAACATACAGTAAACACTCATAGAATATTTGCTAAATAAATTAATGCATTAATTAATATGCACACATTTTACACAAACAGTTATCAACACGTTTGTTGAGAAGTCAAATACGGCGCTGGGAACAGTCTTGGATATATGATGTTATCTCATTCCCCTGTAGATATTAGGGGAAAAGCAGTAAGCTGGAATTTAGTGGCATCCTGCTCATACTTTATTGAATTCTGCCTTTCATAACATTTAATTCCACATAACCTGAATGTCCTCACACAAAAATCTAGTTTATTGGAAAATCCGATTCCATACCAGGAGCAAGGTCTCCCAGCACACACACATTTGAACACTGCACATTGATTTCCAAAAACTCCCTTTATTTTTAATCAACATGTAGTATACCATGGGATACCAAATTTTAGATTGGGGCCAATAACGACAGGAAAAACGTTTTAAAGCACATTATTGGTTCAAATGACAAAATTCTATGACGGAAAGTAAGTTAAGTAAAACATTGCTTGTAAATGTATTGAAGTAGATAACCGCAGTGTGACTTTCCCTATTGTTAAAAAACACATATTTATGTATTTAAGGATAGAAGGCCACAATGTATATAACTTCTCTAATGTTTCAAAAATTCGTGTGCATGTGTGTGTGTTCATGTCTGTGGAGAGAAAGAGAAATATTGAGGGAGCAAATGATAAAATGCATGTATATATGGGTAAAGTATTAGAAATGAACTGGTTAAAAGCTTATGCGTATTCTTTGCAATATTCTTGTTCTCATAAACTTTCTATAAATTTTACTTTTCCAAATAAAAGTTATATTGCATGCTACAATAACAAATGTAGGCAAAATCTGTACCACTGTAAATTTTGTGTTTCCCCACCCCAACCTTCTATGTATCACATTAATATTTTCTTTCCTTCATGCCTTTTGCAGGCTTTTTACACATATTAGGACCTAATTAAAAAGCTGTTATTTGAGTAGACTTACTGTGGCTTTTCTTTGTAGTAAGGTGTATCAATAAGGACTGTGATGGGTTAACTGAGTTATTATTTTTTCAATTGACACTAGAGTATTAATTTACAGTCAGGTACTATGAGATAAAAATGCTTTGTGTGCAGCTGTCTGGAATTGGAATTGAGATATTTACTTTCTGTCTTCCCTCATTAACTCAATTGTAGTGAGTGCCCCTGTCTCATCTCATTGTGATATCCTATACTATGTCTTCCTTTGCTGCCAGAAAAACCACTTCATTAGGTGTTTCCCTGGATTTTCACTAGCATTCTTCTTTATGATATTTTTGTTTCCCAGTGGGAGTGCATTTCCATAGTAATACCACAGTGTATATGCCTGGCCTGGTTGAAACCACAGCCTGTAGCTACTTATAGATCCAGTCCGATATTACTGGGGTAATGGAGTCTAAAGTGATGCAAATATGTGCTGTAAAAGTTTAATGAACTGCAAGTCTTGTACCGAGTTTCTTTAATAATAGAATGTCAATATCATTATACAAGGGAAAATATAAATGTTGGAGTCTTTGAGGAAGTGTTCATTACCATTTTTAAATGTTCTTGTTAGTTCATTACTCAAAAATATATGTGTAGAGCATGTACTTTTTGGCCCCACAAACATAATAGCAATGTCTTCCTATAATATATGCCTATGAATTAAATTCCATCTGTACATGCTTATGTTTTCTTTAACATTCCTGATGGAGTAGGGTAGCTGTACAGATCAAATATATGGTAATGGAAGAACTGACTCTGGGTGGTGAATGCTCAAAGCAATATATAGATGATGTATTACAGAATTGTACACTTGAAACCTATGTGATTTTACGAGCAATTGTCACCCCAATAAACTTTAATAAAAAATAGTGAACCCAAACTTTGAAATCATATTTGTGTTTCTCATCAGGTTCTTCTCTGGACCTAGATCTAGCCTCTGGCCTGTTTTAGTTTTTCTGGCCACTTACTTCAATAAAATTGGCTCTTATAACATCACTATCTGTCACTGGCTGTCCTCTTTCTTTTTCTTGTCCAAGAAAATGTTTGTCGGGGAATTTTTAAACCTATATCACATTAGCATCCATTCTTTTTATCATAAGATTTCTACTACTTACCCACCCTACCCCAAATATACCTTAACACAGGAACAATTAGAAAACACAGCTGGGGAACAGGAAGCCATATAGTTAGTGTTGGCCAACTTTTTTCTATAGGTGATTAGAGATAATAGCATGACATAAATATCCTCTCTATAAGGGAATTAAATAGAAACTTTTATTTGTTTTAATACTCTACAGAGAGAGCTGAAGCAAAAAAGATGAAGTGGCTTGTTTTTATGCCAAATCAAGATGATCTATCGCTGAGTAATAATAGAATTGCTGGTAAGTAACATATGTGCCCAAGGCATTCTCTGACCCATAAGACAAGTTTTAGTTTGGTCCATAACTCCTACAATAAAGCTAGACATAAGGTTTGCTGACATTGTAAAATTGAACTGTTTAAGAAGTGAACTTATAAATCAGCCATTCCAATCTGTGTCTGAGATGCATTTAATATATTTACCCTAGATACTCAACCATCAAACATTGACTAAATAGAGCTTGGGTCAAAGAAACAAGCCACTATTTGAGTCTTAATGTATTGTTTGTTTTAATGTTTCTAATGGTTTGGTGTATAAAATGAATAATTAATATTAGCATGTAAATATAAATACTTCTCTGTAATCTTGCAGCTTTAGTAAGAAATATTTTATCTTTAAGAACTTATTATTGGCAGCATATGTTTTATTTAGTTTTCTTTAGTCCTATAAACTTGGTGCCTTGTATTTTGGATAAAATTTACTCAGGTTTATAGTTTCAAGTTGAATTCAATATTTCAGCTCTGTAAATTTAATAATCAAAGGATCTCATTTTTCAAATAGTAGCTATTTTTATTGTTGAAATTCACAATACCCATTATAAAGCATTGGGAAACTCACCAGTCTCTGGGAATGGGGACATATGTCCTACACTTTCAACTAAAATTTCTAGACGCAATGTAATATTTAATCTTTAAGCAAATAACTAGCAAGAGCTCACTATAGTCAAGATATTATTTAGTTCTATAACACTGTGAAATTTTCCAAAGATTATGAAAAGATAATCAACATGGAAAAAGATTTCACAAGGTCCAATCAAAGGCCAATGACACTTTAACAAAATCTAATTCTTTTCAACTATTTGACCATGAGGTAACAATTCTTGGACCCCACCAAGGGAGGGGGAAGACAGCAATGGATAAGAAAAAAAAAATAGGTCATAAAATAGGTGAATGTTCTAGATCCATATTCCCACATTGGCATTTTCTTTAGAGAGATTGGGAGAATTTGGAATGATGTACTCACATCCTAGTCTTTTATTGGCTGGACTGTGGTGGCTAAGCTCTATTGGGAGGCATGGTAGACAACCATTGTAGTCATAGAGTTGGACTGAGTTGAGGACTACGCATACATTACCCATGCTCATCAATACCTGGTTATGTTTTCTAGACCTCTGGCACTTAGGAAGAGCCTACTTGTTCCTAAATACATTTGAACAGAAATGATATGCATGATTTCTGGGCTGAGTGGTATGTTTCTTTCTCTTTCTTTGGTAACATGAGTTGGGAGTCACATCTTGAGATGATGGTACCTTCCAATGGAAGTGGCCTGGATCCATGAGTCTCTAAAGAGCCACCAGGCCTTAGCAGACTTTTCTAGATCAACAAATGATCCTTTGTTGTATTAAATCACTGTGGTTTATGAATTTCCTGGTCACTCTAGCTTATCTTGAATAATGTAGAGATTTAAATCTAGTTGATAGCATTTAGGCTAGGGGAAGTAGGGTCTGAACTAAGGAAAGTATTTAAAAGTTGAAAAGTAAGATTCGGTCCTATGCTGTGAAGAAGCTTTTGAGTTTGATATAGTCCCATTCATTTATTTTTGCCTTACATCTCATGTCTTTCAGGTCAAATTCATAAAGTCATTTCTGAACCCAAAATCCATAAATTTATTACCTATTTTATATTCTATGGAAGTTATTGTTTCAGGTCTTATATTAAAGTCCTTGATCCATTTTGAGTTAATTTTGGTACATGGTCACAGAGAGCAGTTTAGTTTCATTCTTTTGCACGTGATTTTCCAATTCTCCCAGCACCATTTATTGAAGAGGTTTTCTTTTCTCCATTGGATGTTTTTGGCTTCCTATGAAAACCTACAAAATCAAAAGGCAGATAAGTCTAAAGTCTGGAAAGTAGTCAAGACTTGATGTTTGTACATGATAGATAAATGTTTGGTTTTTGAAAAAGGATCAGATAGGAAAATAAAAAAAGTATTATTATCTGGCAAAACAATGATGCTTATCCCATAGGCATCCTATTGATTTGATCAAAAAGTTGTGTCTCAGTGTGCTATTTTTCTTCACAGTGTTGCTCATTAGAATTCTTTGTAAAACTTTGTTAAAATTAGAGTCTCTAAGTATTTTAGAAACATTCACTACAGATGTTTACTATGTATTCACTATATATGTCTACTTATTTGTTTGAATATATATGCATGTCTCTATTTCCTTACTTTAAAATAGGAAACCTAATAGTTCCCACAGGGAAGTTGTTTTAATATTAAACAAATAGTGTATATGTTGTGGTTGGGTGCTTCTGGTGACAGACTCTGGGAAAAAAATGAGCTGTCATGATGTTTTAAGTACTCTGAGGATTAAGACCTCTGCAAGGAAGAGGAAGGAAGCAAAAATGTGCCAAGGGAATTGTGCAGCTGCAATACAGGCCTGGCAACAATTTCAACACATCATTTGGAGGAAATTTGGAGCCAGAATGGTCTTTCAAAAATTTCTCCAGTTGAGCTGACACGTCCAGGCCTTTATGGCCCACAAAAAAAAAAAAATCATTGGATGTGGCCTGATAAGGAAGAGAAAATGGCATCTGGGACCACATATTTTTCATTGTCACTTCAACATGCAAAATACTTAGAAGAGACCTAAGCATATTGTAAATGGTTTTTTAATTTTTATAGTGTAATAGCAAAATTGCATTCCCCATATTTATATATTAATTACATTTAAAGGCATACATGAATTAAAGAATACTAGAAAGAAAAAAAAAAGTTGTATTCCTTTTTCAAATATCATTTAATTGTGGTTCAGAAGCCCCTCAATTCTCAGTATCAATGGGAAGCCTACAGTAGAGAAGAAAGGGGGTTGTAGTTGGTTTGTTTTCTCTTTGTAATTCCACACTCTCCTAAACTCTGTAATTGCTTTTGTAGTCTTCCTTGTGTTGGGACCAGGAGAAAAGAATTCTAGAAGAAAAGAAGAAAAAAATGGGCAGTTTATTTACTTTAAATCTGGCCTCAGGAAGCCTAAGCCTGTTTCTAACAACTGTGAAGCCCTTTCAGTCCTCTTGGTTGATTCAAATCCTTGGGATCACTTACTGGCAAATACTCAAGGCGGGACATGCTTCATGTAGGATTGCCATTCCCATTATCAATATGCCTTTATCCCCATTTCTAGCACTTTCTCCTACGGACACTTTTCCTGGGCAGTCATCTTGCACCTCCAGGCAAACATGGTGGCTAGCTAACTTTAAAGATGACACAGTTGTAATGAATCCCAAAGATTTACTTAGGAATTGGGAAAACTCAAGCATCCTGTGCTGAAAACCATGACAAAAGAAGTACAAGCCCAGCTCTCTTTCTTTTACTTGTGCTGTGTAAGCTTCAGGCAGCCACTCATCTTTGGAACCTGTGCGTTGTAAGGGTTCAGAGAATATGAGGTCTGACAATTAAGTTCGCCAACTTGTTGCAATGATGTTGCTAACCTTTTTTAACATCAGAGAGATTATTCATTATGAATTTATACCAACTGGACAAACAGTTAGCCAAGTTTACTATTTGGAAGTGGTGAAAAGGCTGCATGAAAAAGTTAGACGACCTGAACTTTTCACCAGCAATTCATGGCTCTTGCATCACAACAATGCACCAGCTCACATGGCACTGCCTTTGAGGCAGTTTTTAGCCAGTAAACAAATAACTATATTGAAACCCCCCCCCGCTACTCAACTGCTCTGGCCCCCAATGACTTCTTTCTTTAACCAAAGATAAAGGAAATATTGAAAGGAAGACATTTGGATGACATTCAGGACATTAAGCGTAATATGACGACAGCTCCATTCCAGAAAAAGAGTGCCAAAATCGCTTTGAAGGGTGGACTAGGCACTTGCATCAGTCTATAGGGGAGTACTTCAAAGGTGACTATAGTTATAGTCAGCAATGAGGTATGTAGCACTTTTTTTCAGATGTGTTTGCGAACTTAATTGTCAGACCGCGTATGTCTCCAGAGCCACATGATATTGTCCTCACGGCACTTTCAGTTGAGGGGAGCAAATTTCACCATTGGCACAGCGCCGTGATATGACAGGGATCTTATAAACATTTTTCACTATCTTTATTATTGATTACTCACCTACCCTATCTCAATTTTGATAATGACTTAAGGGTGGTAAAACCACTTTGGACATACTACATAAACAGTTCTGTTATTCATATTAAAACTGGAGATATAAGGCAACTATGTTCATTTCAACTATGTTTCCTCAGCTGAAATACCAAATAAGGAAGAATCCTGTTTAACCTCTGTGGTTTGTTTTGTTTTGTAGGCCATGTTGAAAGAATGATAGCATAATATATATGTCTTATTGAAAGACTGATAGCATAATATATATATGTCTTATTTGCAATATGGAAAACATACAATGTTTGGGAGAATCAGTTATCCTTAAATTTAGAGCAAATAAAGTGAACCAAATTACTGAGCATTTTATTGCATTTAAAAAGTATATAGCCTTCGATCTAGCAATCCCATTTTTATAAATGTTTTCTATAGAAATACTCAAACAAATCTACATGGAAGTTTCAAAGCAGCATTTCTTTTCCTGGTAAAAAGATGGAGATAATTGTTTCTCAAAATGGAAGCTTTATTTATCTTAATATATTCTAAATGGAATACTGTTTTGTGCATAAAGTAATAAATTAGCTATCTATGTTATTCAGAAGTGTTAGTGGTGATGAAAGATTTAAAAATATAAGGTAAAATAAGTATTTTATTTATTTATAATTATAGATATATATGCATATGTGTATGAACATGTATATATTATGCATATATTTGTGCATAAGCATAGACATCTTTTTAGAAAATCAATAAGGAATTGTTAAATAGTATGTAACTCCCCTTTTGTAGTTAGGGAAGATATTTTTTCTGAGGTTGATAGCTAGCAAACAAGTTCTTAGCTTTTTAAAAACATGTTGGATAAATTTATAATAAAACATAAACCATAAAATATCAACACATTGAGCCTACATTAACTTTTGAATGAAACAATTAGATAGTTATAGAAAAAGGTAATTACAGAAAATGATTTGCTTTTCTTGGTACTGAAAGAAGGAAGAGGCCTGTGGAAAGTTGCTAAGTCATATTCAGGGAAGGGAAACCTAGACGGAGCCAGTCTGTGTTTTTGGAGTGAGGAAACGGAGTTGGGAGTCTGTAGAGGCCAAAGTAGCTGGGGATTATGAAGATGAGAGAGTTGAACAGAGAGAGAATTCCAGAGATGTGAAGAAAGGCCCGTCACTTAAGTTTTCAACTGTTATCAGCGCATGGATGTGAGGACTGTCCAAGGATGAGAAAGAGGCACTCAGAAAGAGCAAAGAAACAATCCCATTGTTTCTTAGGGTCAGAAATAGTTTCTGTTTCCAACAACAAACATGTTAAAACTATAAATCACAGGAAATTTGAGTAGAATAGTCATGAGTTATGCCTCAATAGTAAGGCAGAATCAACTCTAAAATAAACATTGCTCTCACCCCAGCTAACTAAGCAAGAAATAAAAATATACTATTTTCAAGTAATTTTGTCCCAGAAAACACCCAGAAGTTTTTATAAGAATACAAAAATATTAACAACAGATAAAGTGTACAATGTCAGATATTCAATTAGAAATCACCAGGCATGCGAAAATGAAAGAAACATTAATTAACTTCTTTTTTTTTTATTGTTAGTTTCAGGTGTACAGAACAATGAATGCAATAGTTACCCTTTTCACCCTCACAAAGTAACAACCCCCCTCCCCCCATCCACTTGAAACAAGTAAAACTGACACAGATCCCATAATTAATAAAAAAAAACTTTAAAAGTCATTATAGTTGGAATTTCCTATTTTCAAAAAGTCAGAATACAGATAAATGTTTAGAAACTTGGAAGATTAAAAGAAGAGAACTTTCACTTGATGAAAACTATAGTTTACAATAAAAAAGGAATTGATGGTAATGAACTGGATGACATAGCACTAAAAACTATTGAAAATAGAGCACAGAAAGGATAGAAGACTAAGAGAATAGGGTTATAATGAGGTATACAACAATTCCAGGCACACTAAAGTGTGTCTTTAGAATCATAAAGAGTAATAAGAAAAATACACTTCTGGAAAAAATGGACAAAAACTCCACAGATTTGTTAAAAAACTATAAACCCACATGTCAAACAAGCTTAAAGAACCCAAAGAACAAGAAATATGTCACCGAGGTATATCATAATCAAATTACTTTAAAGTACTGTTAAAGAGAAAAGAAAAAATAAAGGGTTAAATGAAAGAAATAAAACACATTATATAAAAAGGAAAAACAAAGAAACAAACATGAGATTAGCAGCAGATTTCAAAACTAATGCAAGATAGCAGCGGTTCGATGCCCGGCCTGAGCTGAGCTGCCACTAAGCTGCCAATAGGTAGCAGGATGGCTCAGCTTAAAAACAAATAAATAAGGGCCGGCTGAGTGGCTCAGTTGGTTAAGAGCTCGCTCAAGAGTTTGAGCTCTGAGCAACAGCGGTTCGAGTCAGCCTGAGCTGAGCAGCTGTGAGCTGCCAACAGGTGGCGGGATGGCTCAGCCAAAAAAAAACAAAAAAACAAATAAATAAATAATGCAAGATAGGAGTCAGTATAGAGCCATCTTTAAGTACTGGAGGGAAAAAAAAGTTGTACAGATGACAAATAAGTGTAAGGAAAGATACTCAACACCATTAAATATTAGAGACAGAAAAATTAACACCACAGTGAGGTGCCATCGCATACCTATTCGACTTTCCTAGAAGCAAGCTCACCCAGGTCTCTCTCCGTATCGCTTGTATTCCTCAGAGCAAGGTGGCCTTAGGAAGTGAGACTTCTGAAATTGTGGCTCAATGGCCGAACTGAGCACATTCCAGCAAACTAAGGAAAACCTGGGTTATCTTTTATGACGCAGGTTTGGAAGTCACGCAGTGTGGCCACCAGCATAGTCTATTAGTTAAAGCTGCCACAAGTCAAAAGGCATTCAGTGGAGGTTAATTAGATTCCACCTATTGATGAGAGAGTGGCCAGAGCACATTGCTAAGGATCATGTGGGACCAGAGATGCCTCAGAGTCAATCTTTGGAAGCTGTGCTTTGTACCACATTGGGGAACCACACATCCATAGAGTCTACAAGCATTTCCTCACAAATCACTTATAATTGTAGAAGGGAAACATGCCTTTAAATAATCCAGATTAAGAAAAAAAAAATGCTTGCCAATGAGGAGTATTTACCATGCCAGCCTCACCTATGTATTCAGATCACAGTTCACCTAGAAAAGGTGATCCCTCCATTTATGTAAATATGGGAATATGGAAAGATGTAATCCCAGGATTATGATGTTACTGAGGCATAAAATCTTCGCTTCTCTGATATATGGCTGGTGTGCCAAGCTTGCCTTCGCAGTTGTGTCCCAATTTAAAGAGGCTACCTTAAAACATCCAAAGCTGACGACTCCCTACAAATTGCCACGCTCTCATTTCCTAGCATCATATAATTCTTCTTTATGGTGTGTACACACACACACACACACACACACACACACACACAGTATAAAGGAACGTATTACTATTTCTTCCCTTGGACTCATGATACTGTCTCTTTGTGAGAAAAACATCCAGTCATTTTTTTCCCCTCTTGTCACAAGCACATATTGTTACTTTAGTTCTTTGCATAATTGCCTCTTTCCTTTCATTTCCTTGTTTTGGGCTGACTTCCCCATCACCGTTGCCATAAGATAATATGAACCGCTCCTAAGTAAATAATAGCCTTGAGTTTGCTGACCAGAAAATTTTATATCTTTGTGAGAAATGCAGCAGTGCCTTAAGATCTCTCTCAAGAAAATGAAAAGTGGCAAATGAGCCTAGATACTTGCTACATTTTTAAACCCTGAGTTACATTTGTCATTATGTCAATATTCAGAAAATGATACTGCCTATCTTTGTATGCTAATCAAAAGACTAATTCCTTCTTATGCCCACAGAATGTTAAGAGTTTGGTTTAGAGTCAAGGTGACATCAACATAAGATACAATTTTTCTTTCTCATTTTGACTTTGCGTTGAGCAGAGTTACTGTAACTATTTAAATATAAAGAATTAATTTACAAATCAAGATCAAAACAGAATCCAAACATCATAAATAACATTTGAAAGTTGAAGATAATATATTATGTAAAAATAAAATTATATGTGACTAAACTGCAAGATTAGATCTTCTACACTTTGGGGTGGTGGTAAAAAGAGATGAAGAGATAAGAGATATATTTTTTCGTTAAATCTGAAGAAAATAAAAAGATAACCCATCCCATCTATAAATTCAAAAATGTTTCTCTTTGAATGCCATTATATAGAAAGTTTTGATGATAGATGGCACATAATATCTGAAAATAAATAGGTACAGTAACATTTACATCTTTAATTGGAATAATCAATGTGAAGCCACATCTTTTATAAAACATTTTCCCCAACTCTTTCTATATCATGTATGACTGAACAATATCCAAGTACTCTTGCTTACCACTCACCCTCATTTTCATGCCCACTATTTTCATTTTGTCTCTTACAGCACTGTCCCCTAAAGAGGCACCTTGAATGTCACCGATATCCCATATCCCCAGGATGCAAAGAAAATGTCAGGTTGGATCTAGTAACACTGTGGTTAGAAAACATGGATGTTACAAAACAGATAGTTTAAGTGGCTCTCATTATCCAATAGTTGAAAATGTCTGTAGTTATAACAATGATATAAGTAGTAATAATGATAATAATAATTAATAATTATAATAATTGCAACTACTTGAGCCTGTAAAAGACTGTGTTGAAAGAGTGATGTTGAAATGAGAAAAATCAATGTAAAATGCATAAAAAGGAAAATGTTTCATTGAAGAAACGTAACTAGAATATGACACATTTATAATTAAAAAGAATGACAGGGACAAAGCACTTCAATGTTTGTTTTCTCTTTTTGACAGTATATTGGCTTGCAAAACATGAACATATATATCATACATGTAGCAAGGTCAGTTTTATGGGTGTCTAACTTGTATGGTTGTATAAAACTCTGCATTTATTGGTTCCCTGTATTTGGTTTAGTGACCTGCTATCACCATCTTGAAATCCTTAATACGTTTATCTTTGAAATTGTGTTTTGCAAGCCAAGTGTGGCGTGACCCTGTATCACGCATGTGAGAGAGGAGATAAACCCACTATCCATGCCTCAGTTCCTTGGTGCTCCATTTATTTACCCAATGAGCACAGGATCCTGGTGAATCCAGAATACATGGTATTTTAGTGAGGGTCAAAGTGAACACAAGATAAACCTGCTATGGTAGCTTACCATGTGTTCGCTTTGAGTCTTGCTGAACAAGCATGCACGGAGAATAGGGGTTTCTGTGCTCATTTCATCAACAGCTATGACTGAGGAAGCAAGGCCACTGACTGCCCAAGAGGCTGCTGTTTCCATGTGAACTTTTTTGTACTGACCAAACACTTACACTGAAAATCATGATATAGAAGTAAAGGGAAAAATAAAACAATCCATAGTTTCTTTTCATTTCCGTCTATCCATGCCCATCAGTTAGCCAAAGGTAGAGAATTTGGGTAGTACATGCATTGTCAAGAGGTACAATAATAATAGTTGAGTTACATTTGTGCAGTGTTTCTATTTTTTCTGTTATGGTTGAAATGCATATGCGTGGATGAACCACAATATATGAAGTATCCGTGTTTAAAACTGGCATCGCACGATGTAAGGGTGAATAATAAGAGCCATGTGAATAATTTAAATTTAAATTTTTCTTTATGTAGAACAGCGTTACGAAAAAAAAACCCCCAAAAAACAAAACAAACAAATAAACAAAACGCCATGAGAAGCATATCAAAAGAAATGCGAAAGAAAGAAAAGTTGTATTATTTACTACCTTTAAAAACACTGTTTTTCAGCTCTTTTGAACAAGAAGTCCAATAATTTCTTTTTGAACTGGGTCCCTCAAATTATCTAGTTGGCACTGAATGGGTAAAATATAAAGTTTAGAATACATCATGATTAAGTATTATTAATTGAAGCAATGCAAGATTTAATATCCAAAAATTAGTTGTGATAAGTCATGATATGAAGAGACTTTTGAGAAATACCATTATTTAAAACAGTATTTAAAAAAATACTGTTTCCATGCAGGAAATTCATGTGAAAAATGAAACTTTCACTTTTTGGTATGTTAGAAAGAGAAGAGACTTCTCTCAATATGATAAAAGACATTTATAAAAATAAAAAAAAACAACACTAAAGCTAAGGTTATGTTTAATACTAAAGACTGAACAATTTCTTTTGAACACAGGAAAAAAAGCAAGGATATCTGCTTTCATCGCTTATATTCAACATTGTAGTGAAGGTGCTAGCCAGTGAAATCAGATGAGAAAAATGACTATAGGGCAGAGAGATTAGAAAGGAAGGGGGGACAATTTTATCCACAGATTTTTAAATAAATATATTAAGCTTTTCCCCAACATTGATACATTCACTTCTTATTTTCAATGTAATTTTCATCAAATCTTTAGAATACTCTACGTAGCTGACCACTAATTTGGGATGATATTTTGTTATACAGTAAATCTCCAAATATATTTGAATCAATATCTGGACCTTCTATTCTATTTCAGTGTCCATCAATTTGGTCGTATTGTAGTGTTACATGTGTTTAATATTTGAGGCTTTCAAATATATTTTTATATTGGGCAGATTGGTCA
Source organism: Hipposideros armiger (assembly GCF_001890085.2). Classification (NCBI taxonomy): domain Eukaryota; kingdom Metazoa; phylum Chordata; class Mammalia; order Chiroptera; family Hipposideridae; genus Hipposideros; species Hipposideros armiger. The sequence goes on along the minus strand of NW_017732388.1, from coordinate 516,323 downwards.
CTCCTTACTATGCTTCTATTTACAGGATTTTTAAAATATATTTTGGTGTTTTTTTCTAAGAAATTTATAATCAAGGTTTTGGTAAGTCTTATTAAGATAGTTTCATTATCTTAATAAAAAAATAACTTTTTTATTTACTTCATTTAAGCAAGCTGATTCTTTGGAATTTTTCATGGAAACGTGGTTGCTATTCCCCAAATAATTTAAGCCAAGAACTTAAACTATCTTGGATTTTTGGGGAGAATATATAAAAAAATAGTTTAGAAATTAATATTGTCATTATTATAAATAAGTTTATATTTTCAGTATTTATTTTTCTAAGGTAAAATAAAGAACGTTGTTAAAGCAGTAACTTTTGGTTTTGCTTTGTTTCTAGATATCAAATATATATATATATAATCTCCAAGAAGATCAGCATTTGAAAGAAATGGAAAGTCTTTCTTTATAAATATAAATTATTCAATAGCAAACAAAATATACCTTTGATGTAATTGTCAAAGCTTTATGTACTGTCTTAAATTTTGAATATAATTTCTGAGCTAGAAATCTTAAGGACAAAAGAATACCTGTGAATAATGAAAACCAAACCTGCACGCATGAATTATGGTTCAAACCTTGTCATGTTAATAAAAGGTGACAGGAGCATATTATGCTGCTAGATGAAGTTTCAACCTTTATTACATGATTTGATTTCATTGAGATCCATGGAGATAAACTGAAATATTTAGTGACAGTCCATTTTTTCAAACCATCTTCTACTCAGAAACAGATCAAACGATGTAAATATATAGTTTATTATACTTGGCACCCTAATAAAATTCAGAATATTTGCACAATTGATCAGTTTTCAGTTCCTTATCTAACAAAATTAGCAATTCATATACCTAGATAAACAAAACCTGTAACAAATACATAAATAACCTTTGAGTTATAAAGGATATGACCATGACATTGAAAAGTAAGTGGAACAAATATTTAAATAGATACTACCTCCAACACAAATGGAGTTAATATTCTGTCAATATATCCATTTTATTGTATTGATAATAAAACTGTAAAAGATCATTCGAGCAGAATCATGGCATTATAGTCGTATTATTTTCCTATTTTTACGAGATTACTTTTATGTGATTTTGAATATTTATAATTCAGTATAATTTTAATTTGTATTTGTAGTCACATATAAAAAGATCTCAGCATTCCCAGAAAAAATGAGATGGTTGACATTATATAAAACTCTTCTACTTTCAGGAAAATTTTCATTTTCAATATTCAAAATTGTTTTTTAGGATTTAATTTATCAGAACACAGAACTCCTTTCCTCACAGTTGCCTTCCTCTTCCTGGACATAATAAAGATTTACATAATGCCCAGTGTAATGGAAAAAAATTGGCTTCATTAGCAGATAGCAGACATTACTCCACTTTCAGACTCATAAAACACAATACCTTCCTTCAGTCCTTTCTACCCTAACATATACCTACCAGACAGATAGTAAACAGTGTGATTTTACTCTTCCAATAATCATTTTCTTTTAAAATTTTCTTCATGATTTTAGTAGTTTACTTGGAAAAATATTACATTTTAACATTTTGTGGTGCTGGAAACAGAATGATTCACAAGGTTTTCAGATGTGCTCCGGGACTTGATAAGCATATGATCACAGAGAAGTGAGGAAATCCTGTAAATGAGGAAACATATGGTAAATTATGATGTCAATCTTAATCAGTTTTGCATGACTAGATTCCTGGTAAAATTAACTGGAATATCTGGGGTAAAACAGACATAGAACTTTCTTAGTAGAATTGAGGAGCTGGTGCTGTGAGCTTACCTTGGGGTATTTCACACATTCTTAGTGCTTCAGGTATCTTGCATGTGCCACCCTCTTTACTGATTTTTATATTCCACGATAAATGAAATAGAGTATGTCCAAAATGGTACCCTGATTTATTTCATAGCATAGCCTATGTTCTGTCTGTTTTTGTTCATGAGGTCGCTATATGATTGGTATTTCAAACAAAGAACTATAAGCATCCTCAGTACCTGCTTCATTGCATCTCTTTTGTCCAATCTTTTATTTTCTTGAGATGTTTTTAAAATCTAGAAATGAGCAGGAATTTTAAAAATAGTGAATTAATCAATTATAGTGCTTTGTGATGGTTGTACGATATTTAAGACAGTTTTAGTTCAAGAATAAATTTTGGCCAACCTTGAGTGGGGAGATAATGCAAACAGATTTTGACCTTTGATTTACCCAAGTTCTCCCTAAATACTCAGGAGTATGATGGATGTTACCACTCACTCTCACCTACCTAGTGGGCTAGTCAGCACACAACTAGTGTTTCAGGAACCACTGAGAGAGACTCAGAAAATGTAAAATGCTCATGAACATGAAAAGGGGGTCATCATATCAGACTTCAGTAAGACAGTGTCTTTGGCATCAAGGACTCATGATCGGGAACTGAAGGTCAGGGAAGTGCATACAAGGAAAATATTACTGAGTTACACTTTTGTGCAGCCAGCTATCTGCTAATAGTGAGATGTGTCCACACCAACTATACAACCACTGATATATTTGGGTTACTTCTTTTGCTACTCAACAGTCACTCTCACCTTTGTAACAACCATTCACTAGGCATATGAAAATCAGCAATTAAACTTGCAGTCATTTTATTTTTCATCCTTGTTGGTGATTTAATAATATAATTAAATAAAGTTAATTAATTTGATGCTTAGAACATCATTCTTAGAACATCAATTGGTACCCTTATACAAGTTTCTTCTTGCCTTTTTTTCATTAATTATTTTTATAAAATGTAATCGTTTGCCAAGTAAATTCATTTTTTTTAATGTCAACAAGATTTGGAAACAATGATCACGTGAATAACACTTAAAATAATGCTTTATCCCCAGTTTGACTCATTATATTTCCCAAAAGAGGTCGCTACAATACCTCCGATTCCCTGTGTTCTTTTAGAACTTTGCTACTCTACTGTCACATGGCGTTATGCATGGACCTTCCCTTTGCAGTATGGCAGAAATGATAAGATACGGTTTCTGAGGCTGAAAAACAACGGAGGTTTTCCTGTTTCTCTTTTAGGATGCTCATTTCAGGAACCCAGCCACCATGGTGTGAGGAAGCCCGGCAGCCAAGTGGAGGTGAGTCTGCTGACAGCCGGTTTATGAGGCTCCCACCAAAAGCCAGGATCAAACCATCAGATATGTGAGTGAGGAAGCATTCAAATAATTCCATCATTCAGCTGTCCCTTCATCCGCCCCAGGTGATGCCACATGGAGTAGAGCAGGCTTTTCCTCATCAATTTCTGCCAAAAGTATAGGTGAAAGAGTTCATAAAAGAGCGCCATTGGCTTTTAACATGACATTTTATACTGATTTGTTATAAAGGGATAGATGGTCCACTTACAGAGTAACATTCTTATAGTCTGTGCCTCTCACACTCTTGTATTTTCCCCTGAGGTTTAGAAACACGCCTTACTGAAATCGATTTTATTGTTATTCCAATTTTTGTTGCTTTGCATCATTTTATAGTTACCTCTTCATATGATTATTATAAACCAAAAGCAGCCCAAATCACAGTTTAAGAAACATGACCAGAGTTGTTATTCTTCTTTCTTGTGTGGTCAGTCAGGCTGCTAAAACAATTCTTTCAAATGAGGATGGGTATAATGTTCAATAGGTTTCTTCATTAGGCACATAATGCTCTCAAGCATTAGTGTAGTTTGATAAGAAACTTTAAAGAAGAATGGGGACAGGTATGAGACGGACATGTAAGTAGCATACAACAGGTCCTGGGATAGTGGTGTTTTATGTACCATTGCTTCATTATAATGCTGATGAGGAAAAATAAAAGATCCATCTGGGGCATTGGTCTGTATGGTGTCTGCATAATGTCTGTGTGGGTTTTCTCAGAGCATTCCAGTTTCTGCCCATGTCCCAAAGATGTGCACTTGAGGTGAATTGGCCTGTCTTAATTGTCTCAGTCTAAGAGTTTGGGTGTGAGCGTGAGTGGCCCTGTGATGGAAGAGAGGGTTTGCTGCCTTGTGCTCTAGAAGAAGCTCCTAACTACAATAAATAGGTTGGGCAATCATTATCTTAGTTGTTTTTATTAATCTGTCTTAAATGTATGTATAGCTCACATTTATTTTAATGTTTATTAGAAGAGTTTTGGGTCTTTATTTAGGAGTTTAGTGATTTTGTTTATAACCAGAAATATCCTTAACTTTTGTTTATATCAATTAGCCTATGTGGAAATCAGTTCCATTCTATGTCATTTCACTTAAAACTGCAGTTTCAAGGAATCTATCCACAATATTAAGTGAAGGTTTACTGTATATTTACTTTCCTTGGCAAATAGCAAATCATGAGTCAAAATAGTGGCAATATTATTTAATAGTTCCTTATATTTTTATCTGTTAACAATCCATTTCCACTGCATTTGTTTATCCCAAAATTGAGATAGCTTTTGAATCTATGGTTGATACAAATATATCCCAGTCTTTGTGATAACTCTCCATTTTAATGTTTGACACTTGATTTCTCTTGGGAGTCTAAGGAGTATATTTGCAAATATGGCTTGTGACAACAGGCTTTAATGTTGCAGAAATTTTAAGGTGATCATAGAGTTTTACTCCTTTCCATCTCACATAATTTAACCCTCATCATCTACTAGCACAAAGACCCCGGTAAAGGGTCACATAGCAAATATTTTTGGCTTTGCAGGCCATGTGTCCCAGTTGAAATCACTCAACTCTACTATTATAACACCAAAGCAGCCATAGACAATACATAAACTGAAGGATTTGGCCATGTGCCAGTAAAACATTATTAACAAAAACAGGTGGCAGGCTGGATTTGGTCCATGGGCAATAGTTTGCCAAACCCTTTACTAGAGTACAAACACTGTAGCAATGTTTCCATTTACTATGTGGTATTTCAACTAAGCCTATGTTTATTTATTATCTAAGCATTTTTTCTACAAAGCAGTTAAAATAAATATATAATTAATACATTTTTTGAAGTTTCTAATAAGATAAAAATTATATTTTTTAAAGTTTAGGGAGTACAACAAATATGCTTTGAACTTGTAACAAAATTTTTAAATGCTTGGGACTTAAGAAAAATGTTTGGCGCTGACAGTTTGAAGATTATCCCATGAGCAATCTAAATGAAAGTCACTTAAGCTAAACACCTGGATTCATTAGAGAAAACGGTCTCTTCTTTTGGCAGGCACCAAATAAGTATATATTTATTTGAGTTTTATGTAAATGGTTTTGGAATTGAAGGCATAGAGAAGCACACTCATACTTTCTGGGGTATAAATGCACAGTAAGATAAAGTTCAAAATAAATTTAATGGTATTCAAAACTTTTTTTGTTATTCCAAATACAAGAGCTAAATTCTTGTTTTAAAATATAATTCTAATTCACCAAGTATAATCATAATTGCATTTTTAATTAATCTAATTAAAATATTTCTGAATTACTGTTTTAAGAGCCACAGGTAAAATAAGAAACCAAACCAATCAAACAAAAATTATTTCTTTTTGGAACTTGTATTTTGTTCAGAGTTACAGATAATAATCAAGATAAATGTATGGCACGGGGATGATTATAAGACATAAAATAAAACAGGATATACATGTAAGGTTTATAGGGAGTATGTGATGGTAGATATTCCAAGAATCATTAATGTGAAGATTTCTTTGACAAAAGACGAGAAAGAATTGTTCCTCGGTTGTAGTTATGTGGGAGAAAAGGTTTGTAGGCAGAAGGAATAACTGTAAATGCACCAACATGGGGGTTTGCCTGGCATGTTTGAGGAACCCCCCTGGGAGGCCTGCCTGTGAGACAGGTGGAGAGAGGGAACAGGATGTAAGGTTTAAGTAAGAAGAGTAAGTAACACCTAATCAGGACCTGGTGACAAAACTACGAAGGTGAGGAGTTTTGATATAGTAATACCTGTTGCTTATACCAACTAGCTTTTCAAT
>NW_017732388.1:499270-502886 GCF_001890085.2 Hipposideros armiger | reverse complement strand
AACAGTGCTTGGCACATTTTAAAGATGTATTTGATCTATAGGACACTTAGTGATTCAATGAAAACATATGTCCCTTTTATATACTCTCTCCTTTGAAAAGCAACAAAAAGATGACCTAAGAATTCTCTTTTAGTTTGCTTTTAAAGATTTTAACAGACTGATAGTAACTGACAGAAAAAAAATAGTTGAAAGAGGTATCTCTGTAGAGTAAGTATGCAGCAAAATCAACGTTTCTTATGAATTAGGCATGTTGGATTTCTTAACATTGTTTTCATACAATAAATTTAGGTATTGATTTTATAAGTTATTTTAAACAAATTCTAACTCTGTCATATTATTTATCTCCCTAGTACTTAAAGAAGCTCATAGCTACTCCAGCCATGAAACACACATATTTCAGACTATTTTCTTTTATGTGACTGTAATACCGCATTGATTTTTATATACATTGCCATTTCTATACAAATTTTAACTTACTCAAGAACCACAGAAGCCTTTAACCTGATACTAAGTTAGAGGGTTAACTCTTCCACTGAAAATTGCTTTCAGAATATTTTCGGAGCACCACTGTGCGTGCAGATGGTTTTTACCATGACATTTTTGTCCTTACTAGCTGCTAATAAAATCTTCCATTTTAACAAACTCATTGTACCTGAGAAGATTATCTTTAATAATAGAATAATAGTATTTCTTGGTTATTTTTCTAATATTAAAACAATCTAATATTAAAACAAACTGCATTCTCAGTAAAATAACCTTATTTCTGATTTATTTAACCACACCAGATTAGCTTGATGTTTAATTCAGTCTGTGCTACCTTGTAGCCATGTCTCCTTGCTGGGTTAATTGTCTTTCAGACTGTAGCATAACTACACACCTTCCTTTCCAGAGTTCATTCTCTTTTTGCAGTGGGTGGACATTTTCCTGTAATAAACAGTGCCTGCTAATGAGGCACGATTGCCCCTTTCGCCTTTGTTGTTGTATATAGCAAAGATCCTGTTTGGAAAATATCATGTGCATTGTATGAAGGAAAATATGCTTTAGAAAAGCTCCTGGACATAGAGACTTTGGAGGAGCAATTAAAGATAATGTTTCTAAGTGTAAAGTTTACTAGTAGTATTTTTAAGATTTGGAGAATTTTTCACTTCAACAATTTTTTACTTAGTGTTGAGTTACCTAGACAATATGGGATGTGGAATCTTGGAATTTTGATTTTTTAACATAAATTTCAGTATTCTTCAAATAACTAGATAGGTAACGATCGCTATAACCTACACCGCTGATGTTTCACACATAAGTTAACCATATTTTATTATAAAAATCAAGGTGAGCATGAGATGCAGCACATTGGGACTAAATGACTTTCCTGGCAAGGGGAGTAAACTTGAAGGAACATGTGGTGAAACCATGTGGAATTTTAGAGAAATTGTAGGTCATTCTGTAAGTTTGCTATAGTGTAATGAGTAGAGGAGGAGGGGAGAAAGAAAAGGGAGAAGTGTCATGAAAATAAGTGGGACTGGGTAAATAATTTCCTGCTGTATTTGTATTTTAATGCTCATCTCTTAGCTGCACATCCCTGCTATACAGATCTTCACATCGAATTGGTTCCTCAAGAAATTAAAAGAGGAATATGGGAGATACTAATCTTCTTGATGTAGCTGTCAAAAAAACAATTACAAAAATCCATCACAGCTGGGTCCACTTCTGGTAGAGTTATCTGTTGTTCAACACAAAGTAGAGTGAACAATTNATTTAAATCATTTTCATGTTCATTTTTCAAGATTTCCATACCAACAAAACATATATTATCTCAATATAAATTTGCACTGACAGCACTAACTTTCATAGTAGATAGTAAACTAGACATATAAAGTGAGACCTGGATTTTAAGATATTTCCCATAGTTTGAAGTTGACCTAGTAAAATACCAAGAGATAGAAAAGTTTTACAACTCTTCTTTTTATGAATACCTGAAATTGAAGTTCCCCAAGGGGGAGGATCATTATGTTGTTTAGGCTCAGAGAGTGACTTTTAGCAAAATATTATTATAGGAGTCTATTCGTCTCTCTTTTATGGGAAGGAATGTGGATACAACTCATATATAACCAATGCCTGCTAAAAAAGCAATTAATATGTACCTACTAATAACATAACAAATTAATAATAGATATATAATAAATATTCCAAGTGTATGTTAGTTGTGCTATATGTTCTGCTTGTTAGTTTTTTTTACTCCTCATATAAAACTGAACTCTTCTTTCAAGCTGAAGTTCACGTTTTCTTTTCAAGTGGAATGAATCTTCAGATATCAATGTGGATGATGCAACCTCAGGGTTTTTCCATTTTAGAACCATCTCCGAGATCACCAAGGGGAAATCCTCAAGCTTGCCCAAGTGTGTTCCATCTATCAGCCCATGAAAACTGTGTTGTCATCACTGATTTCAGTTGTCTCAGGTGTTGAGTGTAGTATTGATTCTCTATTTTATGCACCTTTCTTGTCGCTTTTGTTCTTTTCCCTGCTCAGCATCATGGTTTAAATGATGTGTTCTCTCAATATTCAGTTTTTTGTACAAATTTTCCAACCCTATATTTTATATTTTCAAAGGTTTCTACAAATATTTCCTGCATGGTTGTGAATAAATGGAATGCTTAACGCTTATCTGCTTATGACAATAAGAGCACCATTAGGCACATCTAGCTTATAGTACAAGTAAAATATAATGGAACATGTATATTATCGAAGACAGAAGTTCTGTGGATGGAGCCTATATAATACTGTTTTGCAAAAGCTCGCTGGGCGATTTTTGTATGCAGCTTAGATCCACCGGTATAACATATGTACGTTGACATGGGTTGGCAGTTTTTAAAATCTTTAGTCTCTCTCTTATTTTTTCAATTATATTTTATAAACAGTGCTTGGTAAGAGGTGTTTTTTAAATTAAATTTATTTGGATGACAATGGTTAATGAAATTACACAGGTTTCAAATGTACAATTCTATAATACATCATTTATATTATCACCTTGTGTGCTAAAAAAATAAATAAATAAAATAAAATAAAATAAAATAGAATCTTTAGTCTCAGGACTCTTGACTTCTTAAAAATTATTGAGAACCCCAGAGGGTTTCATTTAGATGGGTTATATATGTCAATATTTATTCTATTAGAAATTAAAAGTCAGAGAATTTAAAGATATATATTTATATATATTTTTATGTATGTAGGTAGGTAGGTATTTACTTATCTGATTCCATATTTAATCTGTTGGGATATTGATGTTATGTAGCCTATGGTAAACTCCACTATATAGTATTTAGAAAATGAGAAATAAATGGCAAATATTATCTTATTATAGGGAAATAAGTTTGAATCTACACATAGTTGGTTGGTAAATGTATAAAGTGTTCTCAGGACATGCCAAATAGCATTTGAATAAATATGTTCACAGCATCATTTTGATGACATGCCAGCATGACAGTTGAAAAGTAGTTACACTACAACATATTTGGAAACATATTTATTGTATAAAGATAGAATTTCATACTTTACTATTTTATACAAGTAGATTTTCTTGTAACTTTTAGATTAAATATAATTCCAATTAACTTTTTTTTT
>NW_017732388.1:493719-497430 GCF_001890085.2 Hipposideros armiger | reverse complement strand
ATTTTTATTTTATTAGTTTTCTTGCTGTTAAATGTGATTCACTTTGAATTATCATTATTCAGTGGGGAGTTTGATGCTCAATTGAATATAATAAAATCCATTTTTTTCTGACCACCCAGTAGACAAATTAAAGTTGAAATAAAGTATTATTATATGTGTGCATATATACATATAAGTAGCAAGCTTTCAAAGTATTAATTAAAATAATAGAGTTATACACTATTTGAGGTTAGAAACCATATTCAAATTTGATTAATTTTAACAACTAATTTTACACTTTTTGTAAAATTGCAATTATATAATTTGTAATTTGGTATATGTCCTTGACCATTTTATGTTATAATTGTTTCTTTGAAATTAGTTTTCAGCTTTTGACTCTGAACACAATTTATTCAAGATGATAGATAAGTAAGTTTTCCAAAGGTCTCTAGATGTTGAAAATGAAGGATATGTAAAGATATTATTATAGATATTTAAGAATATCAAATATTTAGTGTTAAATAACATACACAGTAGGTTGAAATGATACAGTCTACTCAACATTTTAAGAATACACATAATTGCCAATGTAAAACATATTTTAGGAATATATCTTTGGTATATGCATTATATTGAGGATTTTTTCAATTCATAAAATAGTAAAACGCAATTTAAAAGAGACCTGAAATTCCAATCGAAAAATTTACAAAATATCTTGATTAGAGCAATACTTAAGAGAAATATAGGAACAAAATATTTTAGTTAAAAAAGGAATACACCTATAAAAGAAAAAATAAAAGAATACACAAATAAAATAATTCCAAAGCAGAAAAATACCATGTGGCGTAACAAACATTAGTCTTTGGTGATATCTCCAAATCCCTCCCTAATTAGATATTATTCTTTAACATCAATGAAGGAAAGTGTTCCTCATGCCTACCATCAATAGGTAGTAGGCAGGAAAGTGCAGAGTGACATATAGAAGTGGAGAAAGTGTGTAAAGGTTCAGATTGTTGCTAATGAATTAATTCAACAGCTATTGCAGACTCCCAACTATAAGCAAGATATGTTAAAAAATGTTGGACAAAGTAGTTAGGATCATGTAGTTTATAAATTAATAAACACTGAAAAATAACAGAAGTAGTCACTTTTTAATCAATTATAATTATAAATAAGTGCTATGGATGAAAAAATATCCATTTTAAATAACACCAATAAATAGTAATAATGCAGAGATATTATATACACAGGTAATAGGTAGCAATAACTTGTTTACTATACTGCATTTGCATAATAAGACCTGGTAGATAGCATACTAATGTAAGATTTCAGAAATTTAGATCCTTCTTCCATGGTTCTCACAACTTCGATTCCTCATTTATGTATCATTTGACTTTTCTATCATTCACTTACCTTATCTATAAAGTCCTTAGTGATCTCATGTTTATATATATATACATACACACACACACACAAAGTAAAATTGTGATATTACTTTGATTATCTAACAAGCTAAATTTAGGGCTATGTAGTAGTTTATTTAAAATATTTGATTGCAGACTAAAAATGACTGAACATAGGTAGGTGAAAAGAAGCTTAATGTTACCATGAAATACACTTCAGTAAATCCAAAAATAAGTCCATTACAGTACATCATTATCCTTTAAACGTAGAAAATTATTGGCAAATGTATTTAACTAAGAAGATAAATTCAACAATCATTAATTATATGGAATCATAAAAGACAAAAACTTATAATCCCTTTACTATCATTTTTTGTTTATTGGATTAGATGTAAATATTATTACCATTTTAAGATATAAGTGTGATAAAATGAAGTTAACTATTTTTAAAAATGTAACTAGATTATTTAATACACTTATGTCTATAGACATGGATATTTGATTGTGTCCTCTATGCTAAGTGTGATCAAACAAAGTGGGAGCTAATTTTTTAGTTCTGTAGTCACTGGTTTTGATCCTATTTACCTTTTGCTAACTTTGACTGTCACTTCCACTGTTGGTATTTATTTATATACGGTAATGCCACTGACAAGCAAGGGCCACTCCATTTATCCATCTCTTTTTTGGAGGGCTCTGAAATTTACTTAATCTCCAAAATATATTTGAAGAGGGGTTGCTTAAAATAATTCTTATTGTAACTCCCAATTCTTATTGTAACTCCCACTGTGGTTTACAAAATAAATCCAGAGATGTACTTTTGAGTGAGAAAATTGGCAGATCTGACAGAAATACACAGCCCAGATAATCCAGTATGTGTTTTTAAACATCCATATGAATATAAGAAGAGTCTATGAGTCTTACTTTCATTCATATGTAAAGAAAGTTGTTATTTTAATTCATTAATGAAATTCAGAGTGTTGCCTTTTGATTAATTGTGTATGTATTATATTTAGCTTGATAACAAAACTTGTCTACTTATTAGAATACAGTGTCTTCACTAATGGTATTTAAATCCTAATGCACATAAAAGTAGTAGGCACTTATTTCAGTTACAAATATAAGTGTGCAAGGAATACATTATTCGTTATTTTTCTATAAATAAAGATATTTGCTTCTTATCCTGAATCAAACAGGAGAATACAATATAATTTGCTTTGAGTTTTTATTTATGGCCCATGGCCACTTATGGCAAATACTTGCATGCCAAGTCACAGGTGTGGGGTGGATATAAAGGCGTTTTCCTTCATCGGTTATCAATTATTTTTTGACATGCTCACTTAAACCTTTTTTTTTTCATTTAAAATTAAAGAATTACATGAGAACTGAAAAGATTTGGTTAAATTAAAAAATCTGTGGAGGGAATCAACGCACAGAGAGGAAAGTTTATTTGCACAGGATACATTATTATTCCAATATGCTAAGATTATCAATTATGGATGCAAGAGCTAGTGGATTGTTTTCACTGGTCAGTTTTTCTCACCTTCTGGGTTTTCTATTGCATATAGAGAAATTTATGATGTCTAATTTATGCTTGTAAAACCCATATACAGCTTGGAGATATACGATGTATATTATATGTAGCTTGTATATGCAGCATCCTTAAGAGTAATTGAGCATGGTATCATGGGTGTATGCACACATCCAAACACATCAAGTTGTATACATTAAATATATGTAGCTTTTTGTATGTCAGTTATACAGCAATAGAGCTGCAAAAAAGAGTAATTGAGCATAAATGATTAATTGCTTTCATTACTGAATAAAAAATATTGATGGTGGTGTGACGTTTGTATTTATAATTAACATTCATTAATTATAATGCAGGACTAACTTCATTAATACAGATAAACAATAAATGTATGTAATATTAAAATAAAAACAATTAAGTTACTGTATTTCATTTCTGCTACTACCATTTAGCTTTAAGTAGTCATTTGATTTTGGCCTGTTAGCTAAAAAACGATGTGTGTTTTAAACACTTTAAACACAGTGTTTGAAATTTATAAATTACTCAAATTATATTAAAATTGACTGCAATGTTTTTAGGCTGCTTTATTTTACATGGAAATAAATGTATACAGTTATTCTAAAAGGAACATTTTAAAAATGTTTGGCTATTCCAATATCATCCTCTGCTCTTCCTACACAGTCTACAAAAATCCAACACCCAAAACTTCTATAAATTATGCTTGGGAACTCTTAGTTGAACTTAACTGATTCAAAATATTAATATGCTTTCCTTAGATGAGTTTAAAATCACCGTTAATGA
>NW_017732388.1:488381-491401 GCF_001890085.2 Hipposideros armiger | reverse complement strand
AACTTAGAAAGTTTTTAGCAGCGAAAAGATTTGTGCACTTGCACGCTTTTCCCACTTCATGTTATGGTTTGTAACATATAGATGTATAAAGGTATTGATTCATCTATCTGTGTCTTTACATATTCATTAATCAAACATATACAAAAAGGATCTCTTTGCCTCTAATAACTTTCCCGCCACTCCCTACGATTTTCTCTTAATACGTTATTAAAGTGTATTAGTGTAGTGAAACAAAGCCAAAATAATTAAGCTATTTTTGTTAATGTTTTTTTAGGGTTCAAATATACAGACTAACTGAACAAATGAATTTGTTAAAGTCTACACTAAGGATGTAAATAGTTCATTATATGTATTGTTCAGCTGTCAAATTTGTGGAAAATTTTGAAAAACTATGGACTCCTAAGTGAAGTCAACAAAATAGGTCACATCTAAATACCCTCGGTGTCCTTTAAAAAGTGAGCACAGGTGCCGAAGTACAAAGCTGAAGTAACGTATTGTGTATGCATTGTATTAAAATAGTGATAAATGTTAGGGGAAATGCTGAAGATGTAATGTCTCTCCTGACCATTTGTAGGAAAAGAACAATTACTATTTAATACTGCCTCCAGCTGTGGCTAAAATCTAAGATACTCTTTCTTGGTATTAAGTATTTCTAATTTCGTGTGAAAGGTGTCTGTTATCACTGAAAAAAGCACTGAAATCCCACTGTCAGTGTAAATACTTATTACACAAATAATAAATAAGCTTTAGAACTAGCACAGGTTTAAAATAAGGATCCCCCAGTGCTTGCTTTCCAAGTCATACTCCTCCTGTTAATCTTTGATTTAAGGTATATAGTACGAACAACTATGTAAAAAATTTAAAACTCATGTGAGACTATGACATAGTATAAAATGCTTAAAAAGAAAAGTATCTGTCCATGGAGAAAACTTCTTTGCATTACAAAAAATAAGTTAAATGTATGATATGTATGTGTTCATTAAATAACAATATCAAATACTAATGATAAACACAGTTGTATCAAAAATTCGTAAATTTGTAAGAAACATTTTTCAACAAAATGGAAAATAAGTACATTTTTTGAGTGTTCAGATATACCATACATCTTCACTATATTTTAGAATAGTTCATTTTATTTTACATAATAACCATGTGAGATATGTAGGTCCACTGTACAGATGAGGAAAATAAAGCAAAAAGAAGGTACGTTACTTCCCTAGTTATAGAACCCTCTACTGTACTTCCAGGATTCAACACCAGAAAGCCTAGCTCAGAGCCCAGTTTCTGCTCACTATGTTATAGTATCACTCGTTGTTTCACAATGCATTTTTTTTTTTTTGGAAATCAATATGATTTAAATATTCCAAAAGAAGTAATGAGGTCCCTGGTAAGCCTCAGGGATATGTAAATAACATGATAAAAACACAGGAAAACAAAGATGTTAATAGGAGATTAAATGTAAACCTACGAACCAATTAATCAAGCAACAAACCTAAATATAAAACCTAAGAAATTTTTAGATTTCATATTTAGCTCCCAACTAAGTTATGAAAGAATTGAGTAAATATATTACTGTCCTCAGAATCAATTATTTTATATATAAATTTCCCTGCCTTCAAGGAGTACTGTACCCACTGGGGGGAAAAAATGACCATCTTGCAAGTGCAGCATAAATGGACACAGCGATTTTTGGGGCTCACCCCTAAAAGATAATGTTTCTCTAGTTGTACAAGTATGGTAAAGAGTTCATCAGCCATGTTCAGACCTGCATTTATGCCTAAGTAATTAAATACAAAATAGTTTGAAATTTGAAATAATTTGAAATTTGAATATTGGGCTAAATCAGGAAATTAAGGGAAGTTTTACAGTTTGTTTTTGTTGATTGTTTGTGTTTCTAATAACGTAAGCCTGTTTACACACCTATTTCCTGTATTGTTTTTGCTGCTTTAGGACCCAGCTATCCAAACAGGTATTTATAATTATATTCATGTGAAGCAAAGTGTTGCTTTTATAAATTTAGACTCAATATGCTATGTGAAGCACTGGACAACTTTGAAGATATTATCTATGCTTCCTTTTCTATAGCTTATGTTTATGTCTATTGCTAAATGGTACTTATGATTGAAAACTACAATAGTTTGTGGACAGTTATGTTTTAAGAGGGAACATTGTGTGAAAAATCTAAATTGACCCTATAATTCTAATCTGTATATTAATATTAAATCCTTTATGGCTCTCATGTCTTTTCCTAAGGAAAGTTTAACAAATATATTAACTGAATTAAACTTTCACTTTTTTCACCTTTCCTAAATTACCATTTAGTGACAGTCCTAACAGAAGTTTAATATGTACATCCACAAAAATCATCCTGAGGTAAGGAAGGTTGTTAGCAGATCATGTATTTTGGGTATGTGTATAGTTCAATCGGCCATAAGAACATAGCATTAAGGACATGTGTTTAGATTTTCTTATACTTTTCTTCAACTTTCCTTAACACTATAAAAATTTGTAATCTATATCGCTTTCTTTTTATATCATTGTATTTAAAAAATGAATTTAAAATAAATTCATTTCTTCTTTAATTATTATTTTTAAGATACTCTGGGCAATATTTATGACACTATTTATTAGACACTGTGCTAGTTTATTTACATGGACAACCTGTGGTTCCTGTTGCAAAAGAAAACTAGGCTTAAAGATAATGTAACGTTTTATTTTATTTTCTTTACTTTTTTCATACTATCTTTAAATTAGTTTCAGGTTTACAAAATAATGTAATAGTTATACATTTACACTCCTCACAAAGTCATAACCCCCACCTCCAAGCTACTACCTCTCTCACATTGTATATAGCTGTTACAGTCCATTGACTCTATTCCCTACACTGTACTCCACATCCTGTGAATATATATGTAATATTATATTAAATTATAGTTGACATTCAATATAAAAGAAAGAGCAGCTTTTGAAACATCAACTTTTCAAAGAGATCAAAATTTAATGAAAATCACAATTGTGTT
>NW_017732388.1:486637-487836 GCF_001890085.2 Hipposideros armiger | reverse complement strand
AAATAAATATGCTTGTTAAGTGTTTCTTCCTGACTTGTTTTCGCTGGGCTTTTCCTATATTATCATTTCTGTTTTCACTTTTTTTTCTGTGGCCATTGGGCAGTTCAGATTCAGAATCTATTACACTTTTCAAACACTCCTATGAAAATTTTAATTTTTAAATGCATTTGAATGTTTTAAATGCAAATGCAACCTAATGTGAACACTGGCAGACTCAAAAATCTGGGGACAGGTAACAAGATTCTCACATGAGGGTCAACTGATTCAAGTCTATGCCTATCATTAGCTATTACTATCAGATAGAAATACATAAAAAATACGGCATGTGCACTATATCCTTACACTTCCAATCTCGCCTTTCTCATTGCCTAACATACGCACATCTCATATACATGTCATTTGGCCTTACTCATGTCTAAATAAGTTAGGTCTGCTGTATGCTTCCAGACATTTAAGTCATTTTTCTCACAAAACAGAAAATATTTTTAAAGTTTCTTTCTAAATTTTACAAAGGCAGAAATCTATTTTATGGGAAAAATCAACTTAAGAAAAATAATCACATTTTTAATTTCATATTTATTTAAAATAAATTTGTATTTTTTTTAAGTTCAGAGGATACAAAATAAGAAAGTTACTTCTCAGTGACATTACCATCTATAACCGTTAACAAAGTAATACCATGATATGTAGTAAAAATTACCATCTTAAACAACATCAAACAAAAATATTAACTCTCTTCTTTGCAATTTTTTTTCTCCTGTTAAAACCTTCCAAACTATGTTTTCAAATAGAGATACTTAGAATACTGATACTTGTTAGAAAGAACATGAGACCACTTTGAACTAAAACCAAACATACAGTTCTTGTGCCAAGTTTATGTTTAAATGTAATTAATCTTGAAAATGTTCACCTACTGAAAGGTACACATTCCTATATTTCTGATATTTTAGTCATTTGCTCATGAAATAAGTCATAGTAACAGTTTGGTACATGTATTACCGATATTGAGAGACCGTCTTTGAATATTGCTGTCCTCTTTTGGTGTAGGTGTCAGAAAACTAACACAGCTTGCTAACTAGATATGCTTGATCAAATGTCATTCATTAATTTATTGTATCCCAACTATGTGTGGCAAGAAGTGACTGAAATCTAATACTCATTTTGTTCGCCACACAATGCTATGCAGTCAGGTCCTAATT
>NW_017732388.1:484736-486042 GCF_001890085.2 Hipposideros armiger | reverse complement strand
CTATTTTATATTAGCTGAGTAAAATAATATAATGGACCAGTATGAAAAGAGAATACAGTTGTAAATTATTTTTATAAATTAAATTTTAAAGATACCTTTAGCCTCCACAAAAAAAATTTCCCTCATTATTTCAAAATATGTGCATAAATTTCAAAAAATTATTCTAATTTGGCATTCTCTCCCTTTAAAAATTAGATTTATAAATTATAAATAAACGTATTTAGTATGAATTACAATGCTTTGTGGGTAGGTAACCTTAATTATGTGCTTTTATATTTAAGGTAGCGAAGGCATCTTACAAGGACTATTTTTCTTTAAATGTGTGTTAGTGCAAGTATATATGTATATATGTACATAGTATATATGTGGGGACATAGACATATATACACATATATGTGCATATGCACAAAAACATGCATTCAAATCCCATTTAAATTCAGACTTTGAACCTGTCATTGTGGTTGAACTTGGTCTAGTTCTGATTTCATCCTGAAATAGTGAACCTTATGATGCTTTAAAACTTAATTAATAATCTAAGTAAGTTCATTATCATTTAAGATCTATTTTAGCTACACATTTTAATATTCTGTTTTGGTTGCGAAGCTATTTAGACACAGTCATTCGTGGATAATAAGTCATTTATTCCTCATTAACTGTTAGGATGGATGTAGATATTCATTACAGCCAGACAACAGACTCATTTAACTGCATACAGTACATGATTAGATCCCACACCGATGACTAGAATGCAAATTCAATTTCACATTAGCTTCATTTTCACTTAAGCATCAGCCAGTACCTCAGATAGTCTCCTTTACGGCTGATAGTTTTCATTTTCTAGCTCTTCTGCCAAAAAATCATTGAGTTTTTACTTTTGAAAAATAAAAAATGTGTGTATAAAAAAGGAGGAAAATAATGAATGCTGGTGATACAGAAATGTGTTTAATTTAGAATTATATTTCTCTCTCCTATGACACACATGGAATTTTAAAATTTGTCTATGGAGCCATGCTTTGTCTGTTAGAAGTGTATGCCTTATTCAACTTAGCCTTACCCCAGATGAGTTTCAGACTTTCCAATGCTTAGCAAATCCTCATAGAACTATCATCAATTACTAACTTTATTTGAGCCTATAGTGAAACCCAGCGATTTGCTACCTTCCTTCCACAAAAGATAGAATATCATTTAAAATTACTTAAATGTATATTAAAAAGTAAACATATTATTTATTTTATAAAATTAGTGCTTTCAGAGGAGTGACTATAAGTGCAGAAAATATGGATCTCTCATGATGTCACTTTTTTTT
>NW_017732388.1:478296-483662 GCF_001890085.2 Hipposideros armiger | reverse complement strand
CCCAATTCCCCAATAAAAATCTTTAAAAAAAAAAAAAAGATTCGTGTTGCTCCATATGTTGATAGCTCATTTATTGTTATCACAGAATAATATTCCACTGTATGGATGTACCATCATCTATCCACCTATCAAAGGGCATCTTGGTTGTTTCCGGTTTGGGAGGCGTGAGGGTAACTTAATGCTGCCACAATCATTCATGTTCAGGCTTTTATGCAGACACATTTTTTACAGTATTCTGTGTAAATAGCTAGGAATGTGATTGTAAGATAAGACTATATTTATTTTTGTAAGAAACTACAAGATTGTCTTCCAAAATGGCTCTATTACTCTACATTTCCATTACTGATAAATAAGATTTCCTGTTATTCTGCATCCTCACCAATGATAAGTATCATTAGGCTTTAAATTTTAGCTGATCTAATAGGTCTATAGTAGTTTCTCCTTGTTTCAGTTTGCAGTTCCCTAATTATCAATGATGATGTGCATCTTTCTTATGTGTATTTGTCATCTGTATATCTTGCCTGGTGACTAATCTTTTCACCTCACAAAGGGGCATGTATTTTGCTCACTTTTTAATTGTGCTATTTGATCTCTTATTAATGAATTTTAACTGTGAGTTTTATATTTTTTATATAAGCCCTTTATTATATGTGTTTTGAAAATATTTTCTCTCAGTCTTATCTAGTCCTCTTATTGTCTTAATATTGTCTTTAGCAGAGTACACATTTTTTAAATTTTAATAAAGTCTAATGGATCTTGTTTTTTGTTTGTTGTTTTCCTGTAATGGATTGTGCTTTTGGTGTTTTTATTAAAAAATCATCATCAAATCTTAGGTCTAAAATTTTCTCCTATGTTTTCTCCTAGAACTTTTACAGTTTTGCATTTTACATTTAGGTCTATGGTTCATTTTGAATTCATTTTTGAGAAAGGTGTAGGTTCATGCCTAGGTTTAACGATTTGGCAGATAGATGTTCAGTTATTCCATCACCATTTCCTAAAAAGACTCTCCTTTCTTCATTGAATTGGCTTGGCTCTTTTGTCAAGGGCTATATTTTTGCTATGTTTGTTTGTTTGTTTGTTTTTGGTTTTTGTGTTTTTTTGTTTTGTTTTTTGTTTTTTGGGGTTTTATTTTTGTGAGTCAATATTTTTGTTCTATATTTTGATACATTGATCTTGGGTCTATTTCTTTCAAATACCATACTGTCTAGATTATATTGTAGCTTTATAAATAATCAATGAAATTAAGGAGCATGAGTCCTTAATTTATCCTTTATTCCTCTTCTTCAGTATTGTGTTGGCTATTTTAGGTCCTATGACTACATGTAAACTTTAGAATTAGTTTGTCAATATCTGCAAACAGCTTTTGAGATTTCAACTGAGATTGTACTGAATCCACAGATAAAATTACAAAGAGTTTATACCTTAACAATATTGAGTCTTTCAATCCATGAGCATAGAATATTTCTCCATTAATTTTGATCTTTTTCATTTCCTTTATGAGAGTTTTGTAGGTTTCCATATTTTGTTAAATGTATATCTAAGCATCCATTTCTTTATTGCTTCTTTTATAAATGTGATTGTATTACATTTAAAATCCCATGTGTTATTGCTATTATGTAGGGAAGCAATGAGTTATATTAATCTTAAATCATATGACCTTGCTTTACTTGCCTGAAATTCCACGATTTTTTTTTTTTGGTCAATTCTTTGGGATTTACTATATAAACAGTTATGCCATCATCAAATAAAGACAGTTTTATTTTCTTAAATTTTCATGTTATCTGGACTCTAGTACCGTATTGAATAAAAATGGTGCAAAAAGACATTCTTGCCTTGTTACTGATTTAGGGCCAAAGTGTCTAGTTACTCGTAACTAATTATAATGTTGCTGTAGGGTTGTATAGATTATCAAATTCAAAATGTTCTCCAGTGGATGTTAAGTGTTGCCAGATGCTTTTTTGGTCTCAATTGATAAGATAATATGATTTTTCTTCTTTAGTCTGTTGATGTGATAGATTATACAGATCAGTTTTCAAATGTTAAATCAGCCTCACATACCTGGAATAAATCTCAGCTGGTCTGGTGTCAGTGAATAATTTTTTACACTTTTTGGAAGACATTTGATAGTATTTTCTTGAAGATATTCACAAATGTATTGAGACATATTAATCTGTAGTGTTTCTTTCTTATACTTTTATCTGGTTTGTTATTACGGGAATGTTGGCCTGGTAGAATAAATTAGGAACTGCTTGTTCTGCCTCCATTTTCTAAAATATCTTGTGTAAAATTGGTATTGTTCCTCTAGTAATTGCTTGGTAGAATTTACCAGTGAAATGATTTATACCTGATACTTTTTCTGAAGGTTATTAATTATTGTTAGCATTTATGTAATAAATATATTCATAATTTTTATTATCCTTCTGTGAGTTTTGGTAGTTAGTGTCTTTCATGGAATTTATACATTTCTTCTAAGCTATCACATTTATGGGCTTAGAGTTGTTTACACTATTCCTTTATTATCTACTTTATGCCCATGAGATCAATAATCATGACAAGCGTCTGAAATTAAATGTTGTTTTCTTGTGTAGCATGGCTAGATATTTAGAAATTTTATTGATGTTTTGAAAGACATCTTTAATTTCAATTATGTTCTTCTGTTGTTGTTTTCATTTTCATGTATTTGTAATTTAATTTTTATTATTCATTTTCTTTTGCTGGTTTTGGCTTAACTTTTTTAACTTAATATGGGTTTTAGGTTATTAATTTTAAATATATTTTTTCTAAAGTATGTACATAACTGTTATACATTTTCCTCCAATTACTGATTTCACTGCATTCCAAAAATTTAGATATGTTGTATTTTTAGCTGTATTTAGTTCAAAATATTTGTTAAGTTTTCTTGAGAACATGGTTATTTATAGATGTGTCATTTAATTTCCTAATATTTGGAGCATTTTCCAGCTATCCTTTAGTTATAGATTTCTCATTTAATTTTATGTGTTCTGAGATACTTTATATGTCTTCTATTTATTAAATTTTAAAATGCATGATTTATGACACAAAGTGTGGCCTATTTTGGTAAATAATCCATGCGATCTTGAAAATGCTGCGTATCCTGCTGTTTGATGTTTATACTCTAAATGTTGGTTGTATCAAGTTGTTTGATAGTGCTATTTAAGTCAATTTTATCCTTAACTTATTTTGTGCCTGCTTGTTCTGCAAATGACTGATAAAAGGATGCTAAAGTCTTCAACTTTAAGAGTGGGTGTGTCTATTTCTCCTTTCAAATTTGCCTCATGTAATTTGAAGCACGGTTGTTAGCATTATTCATGCTTAGGATTGCTATATATTCTTGGAGAATAGACCTATTGATAATTATTTAATATCGCTTCTTTGTAGTGACATATTTCCTATTTGTGGAATCTATTTTTTTGTCTGAAAATAATATAGCTATTCCGTTTTATTTTGATTAGGTCTAGTAGTATATGTCTTTTTCCATCCTATAACTTTCAGCTTATGTTTTTATTCATTAGTTGGGTGCCTTATAGATAACATACAGCTGGGTCCTTTTTTTTTTAATTCCTTTGTACATTCTCTGTTATTTAATTTACATGTTTAGGCCATTCATGATATCTGATAATTGATATTATCAATTAGGTTAATATCTGCCATATTTAAAACCATTATCTTTTCCTTGCATTTGTTCTTTCTTCCCTTAACTCTCCCTGCTCTTTTTCTGCCTTTTCTGGTATAAATTCTGCATTTTATATGATTCTATTTGTCATCACTCTTCTGGCATCAATTTTTCTTTCTTTCAAAAAAAAAAGAAAACTTGCTTAGTGGTTTCACTGGAGTTTCCAATAAAATGTGTAAATGATATGAGCCAATTTACAAATAACTCTATGTCCCTTCCTATATAGTGTAGGAAACTTATAACAGTATATTCTCAGATTATCTCTTCTGTCATTTTTAACACTGCTCTCATTCATGTTAGTTATTCATATGTTTTTATTACCCAATGTATTAGTAATATCATTACTCTTTAAAGAGTTATCATTTTGATTGAGAGTAAGAAAAACAAAATGCCTTGTCTTCACTTACTCTATCTCCAACACTCTTTCTTACTTAATGTAGTTTCTGACTTATAATCATTCTCCTTGAAAATGCATTTTAACATTTCTTGGAGAGCAGGTCAGTTGGCAATTATTTACCTCAACTTTTTAATTTTCTGGGTAACTTTATTTCTGCTTCACCTAGAAAGATAACTTTACTGAATATAGAAATCTAAGTTAATGGCATTTTACTTTAACTGTTTAAATATTTCACTCTACTTCCTTTAGTCTTGCATGATTTCTGATGAGGGTTCCACTGGAATTCCTATCCTTTTTTCTCTCTAAGTAAGGTGTTTATTTTCTCTGGCTTCCTTTAAATTTTTCCCGTTTTCATGTCTTTCTGTAATTTGAATACACCTTGGCGTATTTTTAAAATAAATTTGCTTGATATTTTCTGAGCTATCTAGATCTGGTTTTGTTGGAAGGGCCTCAGTCATTATTCCTTTAAGCATTTTTTTCTACCCCATTCCCCTTTCTTCTCCTTCTGGTATTCCAATTACAAGCAGTTCTTAAATGTTCTGCTTTGCTTTTATTATTTTCTTTTTCCTATTTGTCTTTTATCTGGGACGTTTCCATTGAAGGATCGCTAAGCTCAATGATATGTTCCTTGGCCATGTACAGCGTACGCATGAGTCCATCAAAGGCATTACTCGTGTCTATTACAGTGATATTTTTGTCCTTTTAATTTCTATTATTTTCTTTTTCTTTCTGTTAGAGTTTGTATATCTCTGCTTACATTAGTCATCTATTCATGCCTGCTTTGTATTCTTTTCATTTAAGCCTTTAATGTATTAATTGTGGTTACTCAAAATTCTTTTATTAACAACACCAACGTCTGTGTCATACCTTATTCTGGTTCTGGTACTTGCTGTGTCTGCTCAGACTTTGGTTTTTCTTTGCCTTTTGGCATTCCATGTAATGTTTTTTTTTTGAAAGCTCAGCATGCTGAGATAGGTAATAATAATTGAGATAAAAAGGCTTTAAATGTGAGATTTTATGTTTTCTCTGGCTAAAAGTTGTGGTGTTTTTAATGTTTGCTGTATTCGTAGGTGACAAAGTCTTCAAATTCATCTACTGTCCCTATTTTTGTTTCCTTCCTTGTCTTTGAACTTCTCTAAGGATACTCCCTAAGAAAGAGTATGTGTCCTGCATCGCTTATTAGTAGTAATCTATAAATATACTTGAGCATTGTTGGTGTGGTGGTAAGGTGGACACTGGGGAGCAGAAGTAATCTACAAACCTATGATTAATTCT
>NW_017732388.1:472084-473716 GCF_001890085.2 Hipposideros armiger | reverse complement strand
AAAAAAAAAGTGCTTGGTTCCAACATTAAAGAACATATTTTATTTACAACAAGGCAGGCTTGAAATTCTTCATTTTAAATCCCTGCTGAACTTTAGAGAGACCTTTAAAAACTCAATTATACTTATACTAGGCTTTTACCCCAGCCTTCAGAGTCCAGAATTCTAATGCTCGGGGAAAAGTAACCAGTACTAAAAATCCACAGGACAATATGAAAGTTTAAATAAAAGCTATTCCTAAGCTTTGATAGCCAAAAAACATTGACAGGGTTCGTCTCCTTGGGAGAAAATACTGGGTGGTATTCAAATGAAAATGATTATTGATTGCCCCACATGAAATAATTCCATGTTAGAATAACTTGTTAGTGGATTATAAAAAGAAATTTCTATTATCGTGTTGGTACTATATTGGAGTAAATTTTTAAGGATTATTTTTCAAAATCACCAATCAAAGTAGCATTAGAGTAGACTAAATAACTTCTGAGCAGTTATTTTTTGTTAGAGAGCATTTTCTAAGGGCTTAGCAGTCATAAGTCCATATGAATATTGCACTTCTATTTTACTTTTAACTGAATTTAGGTGATGGAGAAACAGCATATTTCTAATCAATGACAACAAGTAACTATTATGAGATAAGTGATCATAGAGATCCTCCAAAGAATGTAGCTAATTACACAAGAGGGCATGCTTCTTCATTCGTTATTTCTTGGAAAGTTTAAATAAAGAATTATGTTTATTTTTGTTATTTTTAGAATTTGTTTATTTTTGTCCCTATAGAAAATAGCAAGGCCTGTGATTTTGATAATGAAATAAATGGTATAAATAAATAAATTGTGATTTTTTTTGAAAATTTCTCAGTTGAAGACATGCTACCTATGTAGAATGTAACTGAAGCTTTTAAAAAATCCTGATTTTGAAATCAAGTCAAAAGTTTGTTTTGATATGACTATTAAAAAATAAGCCTTTTCTGAAAGTACGTTATAAATACAATATATTAAAACATGTTTAGCTTATGCAAGTAACTAATGTTTCACGGTATGAGTGCATATAAATAATTTAAGGAAAGTGGAACTTATTGCTCATAACAAGAATGACATCTTGATTCTTCTTTTCAGGAGCACAAATAAATTTTTACTTCTGTCAAGAATTGATTTTAATCAACACCTTTATTCCAGATAATCTTCATTTTAAAAAGATCAAACAACATTTGGATAAAAGCTTTTCTTTAAAATTAGTCATCAATAAAATTAGTGTTATTCCTGAGGGTGGTCTTTATCATTTGATTTTGTTCTCCCCTCATAAACACTTATTGACAACTTGCAAGGATAAGGCACTGAGTAATGTGCTTGCAACATATAAGTGAACATAAATCCATTCCTCAAGTAACTCTTAATGTCATAAGAAAGACAGATTTCCCAGAAAGATAATTAAAATAAAATGAGGCAAGTGCAGTCCTAGATATATCCAAAGACTTTTGGGAAATGTTCTTAAAGAAAAGAAAGAAGCAAGGGTGACAAGATGTTATGTTAAGGTAGGTGTCTAATAAAATCAGATGGCACAGCTGTATTGTATTTAAAAGGGGGATAGAATTTAGCTGGGAAAAAAGCATGACACAAGTAAAATAATATAAATATA
>NW_017732388.1:443068-470894 GCF_001890085.2 Hipposideros armiger | reverse complement strand
CTTCAGGAGCTGTGCCTAAGAACACATATTAAAAATGACCCAAAGATGACACTACTGCTGTTGTCCAACTCTTGCCCAACTAAAGCTATTTCCTTGTCAGCTATTCAATCTTGAAATCAGTGGAATACCAGGCTGTCATTCCTGCTGCCATCAAGACCTGATACTTTGGCCATTACCTAAAACAAGTGTCATGAAGCCTCTGTCACCTTGTTTCCCAGATTAAGTTTGGGGTGTTTTGATTTCAGTTGCTTCATTTCCAAGCCTGTGTATTAGTTGATGATGATTCTAGGAATTTCTGTTTCTGGGTTTTACTTTGGTATGCAAGACCATAAAACTGGGAATTTTCCAATTACAACTAAAGTTATTCAACCTGATTGGTAGTCAAAAACGTGACATATATTCACTATACTGTATATGATTCTTTTATCTTTAGACTGACGATAATTTACATTAACAATTTTGTGTTTAGGTTAAACATTAAATGAGAATTGGTGTTCTATGATCTTAATATTACCTTGCTTATGTAATTTATGAATTTTTGAATGCTGAAATACTGAGAAACACAATCATCTACATGTAGAAATACACATGCAATTGTGCACAAAAAAACTAAACCCCTAAATTATTAACATGATAACTAAATAAAAATGACTTAACTGAACCATATATGAGATAATTAAATAATCACTAGGACCTAATGTACAGCATAGTAACTATGGTTATTAAAAATGTATTGTATACTTGAAATTTGCTAAAAAAACAAACAAACAAACAAACCAGATTTCAATCATTCTGACCACCAAAAAAAAGGGCGGGAGTTAAGTATGTGAGTTGATGGATATGTCGGTTAGCTTGCTTATAGTAATTAGAAGTGAGGTAGGAAAAAGTCAATGAAGAGACTTCAATGATTATGGGATATAATTCACAATAAAAATGTACTTTATAATCTCTACATATAATAAAATTATCTAGCTTAAATGAAATAGTTGGCCTAATGCTAAAAAGACAATGAGATAGGAACTTCATATGTTCCATGACATTTATTTGAAATACTTACCCGATATTTAAAAGGATAAAAACTATATTAAAAGTTTTCCATTTCTGTGAATAAATGTTGACTTAAGCAAAAGAGATATTAGATTCTAATGGCAATTGAAAGTCAATAGTCATTGATTAGTGGTTACTTTAGTCTTAGATTAAATCTTAAATTTCTAGTATCTGAAAACAACTTTGGGATATCCATAGAAAATAATAGAAGACCAATAACCCAGTATTGCTCAATAAACCTAATTTGATATCTTCCAATATTGTCATAAAACCTTATGTCCATAGAATATTCTGTTTACTTAAAGAGTAAATTGGACTCAAATATTTGGATAGAAATATTCACATTTGATTTTAAAAACAAAAAATCAAGGCAGCACTAATATTTCAATCAATAATTTGGCAAAGAATACCATAAGAACATTTTTTAAAATCAAATATTGAATGATTAATTGCTAGAACAAAAATGTATCTATGTGTATAAAATTCACTGAGAGTAAGCTGAAAAAGGATTTATATTCCTGAATACGTTAAGCCTTTATGTTCATTTCTGGTTCACATACTTAATGTTTGTCACAAGTTACAATGATGTTGCAAGGCAGTTGATCCTACAGAGATATTGAATGTATCTTTTGTAGGGTTTTTGTGGGGGAGGGGAGAGTTTTGTTTGTGTGGGTAAAACTGATCATTCACATCTGATGTAAATTGAAGATATGTACTCATATGGTGCATATTGAATACTTTCTGTTTCTATGTCATGCTGTCTCTATTTACTATCTTTTCTACTATTAAGAGGTTTTTATTATTTTTTTTCTTTTTAATTATTATATTCCATTGTTTCTGTTGTCATTTAATATTTTAAAGATTTTTACTCAGAGCTCAGGTTTAATGTAGGCTAATCAACTTACCTGTATACATTTGTGCCACGGAGAATTAGCAATTAGAATATATGCTTTAAACATAGTCTTATAAAATATGGTTTACTCAGACTCTTTGATAGAGAAATTCGAAATTCGCTTGTCTCTTACAAGTTGCAAGACAAGGGCTTTAACATATTCATGAGGAAATTTTCTATTTGATTGGAGATTCATTTAACTCTACCTTTATAACAAATGTGAGTGGGCTTCTATCCAGGTATATGTCAAACTCCACATGTTTTTTAATTAAAAAGGGGCATCAGTATAACTATTTTTATATGTATCACTTTATAACCGTTTGGTGTTTTGCAGTATATACCACAGAAAATGAATTATCTCTGATGATATTGTGTAACATTCTATAAGGGAATGATTCACTAATTGAAAAATTTTCTGTTCATTGTTTCCTATTTTACTTTGTGAATCAATATAACAATTGAAGGTCAATTTAAACATATCTATATCTATATCATCTATATTATTTATCATCTATATCATCTATGTTTATATCTATATCATCTATATCTGTATCATCTATTTCTATATTTATCTTTATTTGTATATATCTATATGGTTAGATATAGATATATCAGGTGGTGAGAAGTAATATTAAATGAAAATAAGAAAGAAAAGTGGAATAGTATGCAACAGCTTATTGGCCTGAAAAACAGGACAAATGGTGCTGCTTTTAATGAGAGAAAAAGCACTGGGATGTGCACTTTGGGTTGGGCAGGAATGCAGGAACAAGGCTCAGGAGGCTGGCATTGGGTGCTTTAATTCTGAGATGCTTATGAACTCAGGTAAAATTTTTTAAAAATTACAAAGCAGGGAAAATTGTTTGCATCTGTATTTAATTTTCAATCTTTGATTTCTTACCCACAACTCAGTTTCACTGTTGAAACGATATTAAGGGCTAGCCATCTTCTGCTTCAGAATGGACCATTTTATATCTTTTGTTTCCACTTTATATGTCATTTTTAAAGCACCCCCCCCTGCATACACACACACACACACACACACACACACACACACACACTCTCTCTCTCTCTCTCTCTCTTTCTTTACCTAGTTTTTCTTTAAACCTAGAAGGCCACATTTTCTTCCATTTATTTGTTATTCTTTAAATGCATTCTCTTTATTCAAATTTACTTCATTTTCTTATAAAATTTGCATAATTTTAAGTTCTTAAACAATTATTGAGTTGTTTAAATACAAACTTAATACTTAATTAAGTTAATAATAACTTAATACTACAAATACAAACTTAAGTAATATTCCTGGATTTTATTTGTTATTGGGTTTGTCAGATGATCTATTTAAAAATTAGTTGCAAAGAACTTTTTTTTTTTTTTTTGGTAACAGATAATTAAATCAAAATAAAGTTTAAAGATGTAATTTTAACATGCATTTCATAGTGTATGTTTACAGCCCCATAATGTTCTAAATTCTGTACTTAAAATGACTCAACAAAAAAGCTAACTTAAACTGCAAAGAGGTTTATTTTCTACTATTATATTTGTATTTTCTTATTCCTACCTCAACAAAGTAGGTTGAGCTTACCATAACTTTTCTAAACTTTATTCTTACAAAAATAACAAACTATAAATTACTTTGTCAGTGAAGGAAACAAATAGGATTACTAAATATTGAATGTGACATAATTATATTAAAATTGTTATTTGAGATTTAAATTTAACTGTGTCTTTTTTTCTAAATATAGAAATTGTGGAAAATATATTAACCCATGCAAAATTTAGTGAAGCTTTTCTTTAAAAACACTTTATAATTTGCCAACCAGGACAAAAGGTGCAACCATGAAGTCTAATTTACATTTTTTCTTAAAAAAAAAACAAATAACAAACAAACAAAAAACTACCCTGAATTAGTAGGGCATCTGCATATGTTGGTCAACTGGTCTGAAAACCTGTCAAGTGCCCATTGAATTCAGTACTGCCCTGCATTTAAACGTATTAAAATACAGAACTATTGATGTAATTAAAAAAAAAAAAAAGGTAAAGCCCTGCAGTATTTACTCCATTGCTTTCAAATTTCTGATTCTGTTTCATGACAACTGCTGATTAATTCATTTACTCAACAAATACTGCTCTAGCATCTACCATGTTTTATTTCTCAACAAATTTAATACTGCATTGCCTCCAGCTTCAAATGTAATTGTCTAACTAATCAGGTCCAGATAACAAGAAAGAAAGAAAAGAAAATACCCTCCTGTATGAATATTAAAATCTGTTACGGTCTGTGTTCTGTCCTTCAGTAAAGGTATATTGAAGTCCTCACCCCCAGTACCTCAACATTTGACCTTATTTGGAAACAAGACATTTATAAAAGTAATCAAGTTAAGCTAAGGCTGATAAGGTGGACTGTAATCCCACATGGCTGGTGTCCCTCCTAGAAAGGAAGTTTGGACACACTGGCAGACACATTTAGAAGGAAGGCGACATGAAACAACACAGGAAGAACACCATGTGGCGCTGGAGGCCAAGATTGCCGCCACAAGCCGAGAATGTCTGCGGCAACCCCGAAGCTGGAAGAGCTAAACAGTGAAGCTTGCTCTACCAATTACAGGGGGAGCGCGACCCTACAGACACCTCGATTTTGGACTTCTATTCTCCAGAACTGTGAGACATTAAATTTGTTTTTGTTAGGCAGCTTTTGAAAATTAATAGAAAGCCACACTCAGATTCACTATATTACGTGCTATGCTAGACCAGTCCTACCTAGTGTGTTCTAATCATTTTACATCAGGTGATAGTATATAACATTAAATCATAATATTAAGAGTTATTATGTAATTGCATAATTTGGCCAGCAGAATATACATTTCTGGGAAGTTAATCTGTAGCATATTTTCTCATTTGCATACTTTCATTGAAAAATCATTGACGGTTTACACTATCCCACTGCATTTCAAGAATGTACAGGGAAATCAGTGAAAATAATAATAATGCTGATGACAACAATGAAGAGCTAAAGATGGTTTTGAAATCATGGCACTTTCATTGAGTAGACTCATGAAATAATAGTACATAAGAGACTTAATATAAATAATGTGGGAAGTAAAATACGATTTTTCTGTTTTTGTACTGCATATATATGTGACTATCCCTTTCCTGATCCCTATCTTTATGTCTGTATTTATCTCTATCTAAATTATACCTCTTTTTCTATACCCATTAGCCAAGTAATTAGAAGTAAGGGAGAGGAAGGTTTTGTTTTCAAAAGAAAAAAAATAATTTTAATTTGATGGACTTAAAAATCTATATACTCAAAGATAGCATAGTTTTCTACTAATAATATTAGAATTTAATTTGTACATTACACAATATAAGTATAATCATGATTGATTATTTCATTCTTGGGGAAATCATAAATTTTGTATTACTATTCAGAAATTTTAATTAAAATGCCAATAGCATCTTAGGATTTTCTTTTTTTTTTTTTTTAAGCTGAGCCATCCTGCTACCTGTTGGCAGCTCAGCGGCTGCTCAGCTCGGGCTGGACTCGAACCGCTGTTGCTCAGAGCTCAAACTCTTGAGCGAGCTCTTAACCAACTGAGCCACTAGGCCGGCCCCTGGATTTACTTTTAGAATAATTAGAAAATCAAATTATTCTGTCTTGTAGTCAGGGTTGTACCATAAGAAAATGAAAGCAATTTTAGCAGAAAAACAATATCAGGACAATGAGGTATTGTAATGGTTATGTCATCATGAAGAACTTTATATAAACTTTGTGAAATCAAAAGCATGTTATATTGCCTATGTCTTAACAAAAACATCGAAGTTGACATAAATATGCTTTAATTACCTTTATATATCTAAATTTAAGTTGCCTCGTTTAGTTAATGAGGTATATCTTTCTTAGTCATAGTGAAATCAGAAGCTTTGTTTTAAATCAAACTTAAACAGTATATTACTTTTACATTCTCTGAGGAATAATATCTCAGTTGATAGAAATATGAAAAATAATAGCACGAGGGCCAGCCAAGTGGCTCAGTTTGTTAAGAGCTCACCCAAGAGTGTGAGATCTGAGCAACAGGGTCACCGGTTCAATTCACGGCCCGAGCTGAGGTGCCGCTGAGCTGCCAAGAGATGGCAGGATGGCTCAGCTAAAAACAAACAAACAAAAAATAAAATAAAATAAATAATAGCACATACCTAGTGCCAGGCATTGTTTCATACAAGATATGTCCGTGTGATATACAAGTGTGTATGTGAGTGTATACATGCATTTTACCTTCAATATACCTTCATATTTAGATGGGAATACACTGTTCCTACTATTACTTTTCAAATGCAGAGACTGTAAGTGATGCAACTCAGATTTCAACTTTAGCAATCTGGTTCAAAAATCCATTTATTTAAAAACCATGTAAGTATAATATATGCTTTACAGTACAAGCTATTTATATAAAATTGCCCAGTGTAATAATACATGATGCTGTTAAAAAGAAAAAAAAATACATGAAAATGATTTCTTTCCAAATATTGACACAGATTTCTGTGTAATTTTAGAGACTAATGCATTCTCAGAGTGCAGAACAACAAAGATTAACACAAGTTACATTTCCCTGAAATTTTTGTTTTTTGTTTTGTTTGGATTTATTTCACTTGACTACACTAAATGAAATACCTTTTCTTGTCTCCTGCCTTTCTCCTCTAAGAGTCAAATGAACAGCATAAATCATACCTTCTTGCTATTGAAATTGCTTCAAAATAATTCTTTCTAAATTCCTTCTAAATAAAGGGAGGTAGGAATAAGAAACTCTTCTATTGTTTTTTTCCACTTAAAAGAAGCAATATTTATATTTTGTTAGAATTTACATGTTTTTATCAGGATTTAAAATATGTATCTGTTATTTATATAATATAGCAAGGTAATTTTGAATAAGAACTGTAACAAGGATTTAAATGTTTTAAACTACCACTTGGTATTTGTTCTACAAGATTTAATGAAATATATCTGGCAATAAATAAGTAAGTAAGTAAGTAAGTAAATAAATAAATAAACTTTTCAAAAACCCACCTTATTTTTTTAAATAAGTTTTCTAAATGCTTGACAATAAATTAGAGCATGGAAAGATTACTTAAAACAGTGTCCTAGTAGGCATAATTTTTGTTAAAGGATCAGTGATTACAAAGTTAGCAAAGTTCTCTAATAAACTAATTTTCTTAATCCTTAAATGCTTAGACAAAACTGTAATTATTATCCTTATACTGAAAATGAGTCAACGAGAGCCAGATAGATTATTTGATATTGGAAAGGTGATTCAATAGTTTCTGGATGGCAGTGTTCTGGGAGAATGATGAGGTAAGTTCAAAGGTGCTTATTTTTTTAACTTTATCTCTGATATAAAATATTTCACTCTTTTATGTTTAATAAGTGTTGTTTCAAATTAACTTAAATTATCCACAAAACACTAGGTACAAACCAGTAGCACCTTGAATTTGAATATCTTCATATTAGGTTTGATTTTATACCTCCAATAATAAATTAGACTACTTGCGATATTTACTTTTCATATTTAACTGTTAAAGACATGGATTGTATTTCAGAACTTTTTGTAGACAACTTCAATTTTGCTTATTGTAAAAATAATTTAAGATTGATTACTGAACACTGTTTTTACATTCTAAACATAGAAATACATTTCCATAACTTGTCTGTTTTGGAAAACAGTAATATTTGACATTTTTCAATTCACAAGCTAATGTAAAACACATCAGAATTGATTTTTGTAGTTTTCGTTCACAGAAACTTAATTTTTGCCAGTGAAAACAGGTCATATGTAGATGTGAAATGAAACTACATCTAACCTGAGGAAATGTGTGTGACAAAAAATATTTGGTTCACCATTCTTTTCTTCCTTTAAAAATTTTTCTATAAGGTGAGCTTCATTTTCATTGAAAAAAAGTTGTAAATACAATTAATAAGAAAAATTCCTAAGCCTACCTATTTCATATTTAATGCTTGTACTAAAACTTGACTGGTTAAGAAATTTAAGTAATTTCAAGAAAAAACTACTTTACACAGTGCAAGAAAAATACACAAATATACTTTCTACCAACACTAGAATACTAGAAATGAATTGAAACATAAGATTACCAAATGTCCATGCTGCTTCAGACTGCTTGATTTATATTTTTTAAAAGTGAACGTTAAAAATATTTGCTTGTAGGGGTTAAAAAATATATATATATTTGCTTGTGTATTCATACAATAATACTTGAAATTGCAATACAAAACACTCCAACGTCAGAAACCCACCCTAATGCTGTGTTAAGTTTACTACTGCCTCACCACTGTCCTGAGTTAAATTTGGTAATCATTTGGAATATTCAGTAATTATCTATGAATCTGGACTCAGACAGCAGTAGAGCAATATAGTCAATACAATCAATACTAACAGGCTGGTTGCAAAGAGGAGAAATATTGACTACTGGAAAAAATATTGGTAGGGAATTAGACACAATGAAATGAAGCTGATTATCATAGTGTCAATTAATACTATTCCCTTCTCCTAGTAGAAGCTTTCTACATGCTCTGTTTCAGAAATGAAAGAAGATATTTGGGAGGTGTCTACCTCATAGTGCAAAGAAACCCAATTATAGTATGAGTTTCCTTCATTTGCACAGAAAATTCATATCAATTACTGTTTCAAATTAATGCTATGATTAAACTACAAGTGACTTTGTATTATTCATGACATAAAAATTTTATAGAGCAACGTTTGGGTGACTTTATAGCTTGCTTTAGAAGAAATATTTCAAACAAATACACATTCAAATACACTTTATATGTTTGGAATTGACAACTTGATTAATGTATAGCCAACACTGTGAATGGCAACATAAATGCCATGCCAGGAGTTTTTGTAATTACTATGATCTTTCATAGAAGAATTAGAATTAAAGAGAAGGTTGACAGCTTTCCTCTGGAAAAATTCTAAAATATTAGATACATCTTACCAGACCTTAACTTTGATAGCATGCTTGTCTCTATTTTATGAATAGTCAAGTTATACAATAGAGGCCACAAAACTGATTAAAAAAACAAAACTAAAATTTACATGAAGGGGAAATAGGCGTTCACTTTTATCACTGGCCAAGAATATTTTAAAATTCTCACAAGCAGCAACAAAACATTCCAAAAATTAATTTTATGTTGTTAAATTACATAAAATCAATTTATTTTACTCTAAACACAATTCAAAGTTGAGGACACAATAAGTTCAGATGTGTTAATAGTACAAGCATAAAGTGAAAGTAAAAATTAGTAAAACTCACATGATAATAGTAGAAATAAAAGTAGAATTATTATTAGTAATAGCAGTAATTACTATTATCTATTGCTCTTCTATAAATTTGAAAGCAATCAAAACATAGTAAGTCTTATCATTCATATGTATAGGTACATATAAATATATTTTTTCATATATTCTTTAGGGAATCTAGGAACCAAAAATATTTAGTTGTAGAATTACTACCAGTTAACTAATGGTAGTTAAAATTTAATTCATATTTTTCTAGCTTAAATATTCCTATATTTTTTCAAAATAAACACAGTAGACACAGAAATATTTGAGGCTCTAAAATGATGTGTAGGGTCTGAATATTCATAAGCTACAGTGCTTTAATTCTAATCTCCATTGTATAAAAGGTTTTAGAAACAGACCAGGTTAACTTAATAACAACACTATATATATATATATATATATATATATATATATATATATATATATATATATATATTTTCCTACTTTCCAATGAAATTAGGAAGGATCTTTGTCTGTGTCCCCTTCCCCCCAAAATAATAAAATTTTAGAAGGCTATATGTCCAATATCCAATACTGATGCTTATTAAGAAATATGTGAAAATAGTTTTAAAAACCCAATGAATGTTTATGTTAGTATGTCCATATTAACTAACAAAGACGAAATAGAGCCAATAAGTTAATAACAAAATGTTTATTGAGATAAAACTGAGCTTCTATGTCTAGATTACATCTATTGTAGAGATGAATTGTGACTTTTGCTTTTTGTGATTATTGCTGTTTTTGAGGTCAGAGAAAATCTTAACAACCTGTTTTCATGAAACAAAATTAGTCTTACTAGGAGATCAGGTTTCTGACCATCACTCAGGTGGTTTTGTGGTGAGGATGTTATGATATAGTCCTGCACAGGTTCATTTTAGGTTTTTTTTGTGTTTTGCTTTTGTTTTAAAACATTCAAATAAACATGACAGTCGTCATTTTAATGTACGTTAGGGGACTGAAAAAAGAAGTCTGGGCTGGAGATACAAATTCACCAATGCATAGTAACGGAAGCTGTGTATGTGCATAGGAATGCTATAGCATGCAATGAAATCAGATCCAACGCAGAATGTCAGCAATCAATGGCCAACCCTAAATGGCTGGTAGATGAGTCCTATCCTATAAAAGGGACTAAGAAGGGAGATAGGGAGTTCTATCCTATAAAAGGGACTAAGAAGGGAGAAGTGGACATAATTTATTCAGTGAATGCAAGAAAAGAAAATGTTTTGATAGTAGGCTGTGATCAATAATAGCCAATGCTGGTAAGAACTGAGTTGAAGAATGAACATTAAGTGCTTGAAAACATGGGCTATGCTGATGTTGTCAGTAAGACATGTTTTAGGGAAAAATTTGTGTAATAGCAAGAAGTGACTGAATTGATTGCAAGGACTTGGTTACCTCAGAATGGAAAATCAGAGGTCAATCAGGGTGACACCAACACCAAAACACTGGCAATAACAGAAGCCACTACCATTTTTAGGTTACATTTTTATCAATAGGCTAAAATTAGTAAAAAAGGATGACTGTCATTTTCCATCTCAGTTCTAGTTTTTATTCCTGCACATTTGTCTTTTTTTTATTTGAGAAACTTTGTGGGTGGTATTTACCAGTGAAGCCATGTATTTATTTTAGGGTATTTGTAAAATTTGGAATCACTAAGACATTTGTGAAGGAAAATTTTATATTTTAAGGTATTTTTCTTTTATATTGAATACTTTTCTATCCTTAGCACACGTGAAATTTAAAAGTTCTGAGGGGAAAAATGTGTGTGTTTCCTAGTAAGTCAATTATTTATTTTTATTTCATTAAGCTTTTAATGCACAGTAAACATCTATATGCCCATCAACCATGCATCAAATGTTAATATCTTCCCAAAACTGTTACACCTCTCTCTATTTTTTCTTTTGCCAAATAACTACTTATGTCAGGACCTTCAACCCATACATCCTTTGGAAGGCATCTCTCAGGAAAAAAAACATTAGTTGCTTGTAATCACAACAAAATTACTACACATTACCTACAAAAATCAATATATTTGATGTAACGATATATTCAAGCAAAATATTCATTCTCAAATTTCCCGAGCTGGCTCCACAGTTGTTTTTGCTTTTTTATAACCTTTTAATTGTTTGATACAGCTACATGCATTGTATGTTTCTGAAGTCTCTTTTAATTTTCCCAGCCTAAATCATTCCCATTGCTTCTTTCTGTTCCTCAGGACATTAAATTTTTGATAAGTCTGGACCAGTTACCCTGAAAAAATATTTCATTGTGAGTTTATCTATTCCTCTTGACTAGATCTGGTCAATTTCTGGAAATAACATTAAATAGGTAATACTGTTTAACTCTTGCTCTATGACACTCATGTCAAGCTGTTCCATATTATACTATCTGAACAATTTCACAGATGATTTTATTAATATTGGTTTCTAACAGAAATAAAGCAGTGAGATAAAATTTTGAAATATGCTTCACTCAATATTTTCACACCTGACAGTTGTCATTCATTCAAATTAACAAATGGATAGTCTTCAAAATTAAAGGAAAATAATTCTATGTAATATCTCAAAACTCACAGTTGAATGGTATAAACTAAACTTGAAATGACATAAATATAACCTTGAATGTAATAACGAATCAACAGCTATATTTTATAATATAGTTAATCACATTTTTCCACTGCTCAATTAATGATGAAGTTTAGACCAGTTGCATCTTTGATTAAGCTGAAAAATGTGTCAAGGCTATTGCGTTCTATTCATCATTTACATATAGCCCATTGAGAGCTCACAGCCAAAGAATCATGCTCAAAGGTAGTAGCATCACATTCAGTGCTAATTAACTGTTTTTGCTGGAAGTCTTTCTGTTAATACTGTCAGATCATGCTTGAATGTTTTGAATTATCTTCTATAGGGTATGTTATATGAAGTTTCAATTAATCTGTTACTTTTTGCTTGTTATTGTTGCAAGACAAATATGAGCCTCTAGCATCTTACAATTCAAACATATCTTTATATAGAGTGTAAAATTATTATCAAGCTAACCATATATATATCACATAATTCAGATAAGTCATTATTAACTAAAGTCAACTATATATTTGTATAGACAGTAAAATAGACAACTTAGAATTAACCTAGTGTTGAGAACATTATTTATTTTACAAATGCTTAGTTTATGTAATCCTTGGCGACACGATAGTAAATATAGTGTTGAAATTCACCTATCTGACCTGAATAATTGACAAGTTTTCTTCTTAATTTAAAGGCATTGTTTTTAAAGTTAGATGCTTTAAAATTAATCTCTAAAACTTTTTTTGTATAGAATTCTAAACAAATTGTTCAAATAAGTGTGTTATCACTCATGTGTGTCGTGTGTGTGGTGATATGAGTATTCTACCTTTAACCATTTATCCCACCACCCACAGTTTGGTGAAAACCCATAGTGGTGAATAAGCAATGCCTCTTTGGTATTCTTAGCTCATCTCCCATAATGTCGGCGGTGTGCTGATCAGCGTTAGTGTTCCACTGGTGACTTCATGGTTTCAGAGCAGATGCACTCATTACAAAATGTTAGATTTCTCAGTGGCAAAGTTGAATTTTCAAAGTAAATGACTCGTTCAATTACATTAAATATCAAACACTTCTAAGCTACTCATAAATCATTAAAATTAGGTAAACACAAACATTTTTCTCCAAATTATCCTAGTATAAATTATTTCAGCAGCCTGAGAAAGCCTATGAATATATTCTAAGTATTATGGACAATAGGAATAAAATGTTCCATTCCATGATACAATGAAAAAAACTCTTCCCCAACTGCCAGCATTACCTAAGAGCCCCATACTCCATTATTATTTCCAATGTCATCCACAGACACAAAATGTTAAGTGGTTAAAATGAGTCTACCTGCTGCTTAACTGTGGTGTTTAATTCTTAGCTATTGATGATAAATTATATTTAATAAGAGCTATAGGAAAAGACCATAATAAAGCTCAGGTAATCCAAGAATTTTAAAATGCAAGAAAAATGTAAAATAAAGCACACACTTATCATATGACTCAGTGGTTCCACTCATACATATTTATCCAAAATAAATGAAAATACATAAGCACACAAAGATTCACATGAAACTCCATAGCAGCATTAGTCAGAGTAGCTAACATCTGTTAACAAATCAAATACTGATCAATAGGTGAAAGGAAACAATTTGTAATAAATCCAATACATTGGAATATATTTCAGCAACAGAAAGTAGTGAACTGGTGATACATTCAAAAGCATTTATGACCACATTATGTTGAGTAAAGCAAGTCAGGCATAAACTATGTGCTGTTCAATTCCATTTTATATGATTGTAGAAAAAGAAATTTAGTCTCAGAAAACATATCAGCCATTACTTAGGGCTAGAGAAAAACAGCATAGGAAACTTTTGAAGGTTATAAAAATGCTTTCTGTCTTGATTAAGGTACGTACATTATCAAAACTCATTAAAAAGTTACACTTAAAATGAATGTCATTTTTTAAAATATAAATTGTACCTCAATAAGTTGTTTTAAAATTTTTAAACATGCTAACAGTTTTTCATTGCTTGCTATGTATGCTTCACTGTCTCAAAGCTTTGCATGTATTCTTTTACTTTCAATTGGTGATTCTGAATGGTTTTAAAAGTTATTTTAATGTTGCAATTTTTTAGCATCTTATTTTCAACATGAGTTTTGATTAATATAAAATGGGTAACAAAAAACACTTAAGTAGGAATAAAAATTTTCAAGTAAACACCTTATTCCCGTTTGCACAATAATGGGTATTAATTTTAAAACTAGAATTTTCTTAATGATATAATTATCGCAGTAAAACCTACTCTATTCTACCGTCACCATAAGTATAGTTTTTTCTGCTACGTTTTATTGTTACTTAATTTAACTGCTATAAATCTTTGAAGTAGGTTCCTGCCTATAAAGTGGGATTCACCAATTCATAACATTTTTAGAACTATTTCAATTAGACTGGTTGAATGTCTGTTTAGCAATTGCATTCTCATGAAAAAGGGTACATTTTATTTTAGTATGCAAGTCAATAACTATTGAGCTCTCACAGGATGTCTTATATTGCATTAAGCAAATGTATTACTTCCTTACAAGTGACTGTGAAACATGGGCATATTTTCCCAGAGTTGCTGTGAAACATATTTTACAATATTGATTAAATAAGAATGAAACAAAAGGGAAGAAATTGACATTTCCCAGTATGATTTTTCCCTTTTTATGGTATAGTATATACTTTCAGAGAAACATCTCCCATTTGAGTATGTAAGACATAGTCTATTGTGAATATTATTATACATTTATCAGCGATTGACACTAACTTTAAATACAAAAACCCTTAGAGAAAGATTTCTGTCATTCCTGTATATCCCTATGTAAATATAAAGAAGTGGAAAAATTAGACATTGAGGCAAATAACAATTCCCTTGGGTCTATCTTTTGCATATAAGCTTCCAAAATGAAGATCATTTCCAATACTAAATTCTATACTACAGTTTCATATTATGAACTTACAATTTCTCTGGACCCTGATCATTTAGCTCTTTCCCATATCAATAGTCAATTCCTCATTCATTCCTCAATCTCCACCTAAATGCCCATCCCACAAATTAATTTCAGACTATGTCAGAGCATGTATTCAATGTTAGCTGCTTTGCAAATTAAATGTCACGAGTCATGTAACAACATTCTCTGGAACATCGCATGATAGTTTGGGATGCAGAAGTGCAGTCATTCAGAAGTGTGCATACATGTGCATACACAAAACTAAGTGAGATTGCAGAAGCATTGTTTTCTTAAATCAGAAATTGTTTATTTTCTGAAATTCTAAGTGCAGTTTCCTCCAAACTACAGCTCCTCATTTTCCTCCAAAGTATCCAGCCAGAAAGTGATATAAATGTATATTTGAAATCACCCCAAAAGTGTGACTGATACAGTTGTACTTCTCTAAAGTATTCAGTCATTAAATTGAAAATTATGCTTATGAGAAGGTGCATGACTAGCCAATGGGTATTATTTGAAAACAAACACAAATGGTTTTATATTTATTTTGTGAGTGTTCTAAATGAAAGGTTTATAAATACCTGTTTTGCTGATCTTTATCACAGTTAGTCAACATTTAGTACAAGTACAAAATAACACTAAAATGAAAATATTATACGTACTTACTACCTACTGCATTTTTTAAACTACAATGGCTTAAATGAAATAATATAGTGAAAAAGAACACTTAAATGAAAACAATGCACATACTATTTATATGCACGTTCAGCCCCTTTAGCTCGAAAGAAGGAATACAAGAATGTTATTATTTCTGTTAGAAGGAGGAATCCATTAATTTTTATGAGTGCTTGACTTCAGGGTAAGTTACAATTTAAAATTTCCTACTGGGTTAATAGCAGGTACGAAAAGTTCAGAAGAGCGTTAGTAATTACTTCTCCCAAAAGCAGAGATTTATTGGGGATATCATGCCGTTTAGCATTACACACATCCTGTTCTTTTCATTGTGACTTAAAATACATGCAATTTAACATTGCTGGTCCTAAGATAATCAACATCTGTGTCATAATCAGAATAGCTTATTTGGCTGTTTCAAGTTATACATATACAGAGGGTGCTAAAAAATGTATATACATTTTAAGAAAGGAAAAACTGTATTAAAATTGTAATACTCAACATATATCCAATAACAAAAGATAAATACAAGTCATATGAATACATCGTTTGGCATATACATATATATATATATACATATATATATATATGTATATATATATATATATATATATATATGTTTCTTATTAATAAGAGTCTTTGTGAAACCCGTAAGATGGTGATCAAACTCAACAACTCGGATCTATGATGGACCTATGATGGATACATCATATGTGTAACAGATTTCTCTGGGTTAAACTAAGTGGTGTGTAATAAGGTTTATAGTAAGGTGATTTGGGTGTTAAGGGATTGTTTAAATCTTCCCACCGACTGTCCGTCTAAGTTTTTTAAGGACCATTGTTAAGAACTTCATATGTATACCAACCTAAAATTCTGGGATTACTTGTGGCTTCAATCCATTGACATCCCAGCAAATTTTATTTTAGCTTTTTTCTTCTCTACTCCTGAGAACCCTGCTTGGTTCGCTGCTCAAATCCCCTTCAGTGGCAGCGTGTCTTCCTGTTCCACGGAGTTCTCCATCATCGTCACCACCCAGGCCTCTGTCCCCCTAACACTGCCGCATCCTAATTCTGTTCCCAGGATCACTTCACTGAACTAGAGCAAACCATTTTCTTCCTGGCTTTTAGTTCATCCCATTACAGTGACAACAATTTGGAAATCGCCCTAAGCGCTCATTATCTCACAGCCATTGTAATGATCTGTTTATTTATTTCTTGTTATAGACTTCTCAGGGATCATCACAGGGCCCTGAGGACAGGGAGTGAAAGATAAGCCAGAATAGAGGATTGCTGGAGCAAAAAGCCACGGCTTACTAAAACCCAGCTATGTTTTACACTGAGCTTAAGGGCCTGTGTTCTCTCTCCCTGAGAAGTTAACTCTTCACCATGAGGCTCCCAGGTGTTCTAGGAATAGAGGTAAGTGCCTCGCTGGCTTTTCACAGGCACTAAGCAAGATGGCCTTGGCATTCTCCTCAGCTTGACTGAATCTTAGACGTGTTTCCCCCTGATTCTAGCCTTTGGCCTCCCTTTTTCTTAGAGCTTTTAGTTTCTAAAGCGATTGTAAGTGTTTTTTCCTCTGGCCCTTTCAGGTGTGTATCCTCCTCCAGCCTTTTGCCAGTTTTGCAACTCAGGACTGTTTTATTCCAAGACCTGAGACAATCCCTAAAAAATGCAACATGAGATAGCAGGAGCCTCACTGTGATCAGCACTAATTAGCAAACACAAAGTGAACTGTAATTCCATATTGCTGACTAATGTCTGTTAGGCAGGGCCCCTATTTTGCTTTAAACTAAAAATTAAAATTCTGTAAATTATACATGTATATATGATTCTATATTATTTTCGGACTTTTTTTTCTTTTTTTCAATTTATTGAGGTGACAGTGGTTAGTAAAATTACATAGGTTTCAAGTGTACAATTCTGTAATACATCATCTGAT
This sequence comes from Hipposideros armiger, assembly GCF_001890085.2. NCBI lineage: Eukaryota > Metazoa > Chordata > Mammalia > Chiroptera > Hipposideridae > Hipposideros > Hipposideros armiger. The sequence goes on along the minus strand of NW_017732388.1, from coordinate 453,448 downwards.
ATCACATTGTGTGTTCACCACCCAGAGTCAGTTCTCCTTTCATCACCATATATATGACCCCTTTACCCTCTTCTACTATCCCCCCTCTACCCTCTTTCCCTCTGATAATCACTAAGCTGTTGTCTGTGTCTATAAGTTTTTCTTTCTTTATTTGTCCTAGTCTTTTGTTGCTTTGTTTTATATCTCACATATCAGTGAAGTCATATGGTTTTGGGCTTTTTCCTGTCTGACTTATTTCACTCAGCATAATAATCTCGAGATCCATCCCTGTTGTTGCAAATGGCACTATTTCATCTTTTCTTATGGCACAATAGTATTCCATTGTGTATATATAACCACATCTTCTTTATCTAATCATCTATCAAAGGACACTTTGGTTGTTTCCATGTCTTGTCTTGGCCACCATAAATAATGTTGCAATAACATCAGAGTATATATGTGTGTGTGTGTGTGTGTGTGTGTGTGTGTGTGTGTGTGTGTGTGTGTATATATATATATATACATATATATATATATATATATATATAATTAATAGATAAATGTTTTCAAGTTCTTGGGGTGTATACCCAGGAAAGGGGTTGCTGGGTCATATGGTAATTTTACTCTTAATTTTTTGAGGAACCTCCACACTGCCTTCCATAGCAGTTGAACCTGGTGTGAGCTTAGCGAGTGGTAAATGTATGGTTTCTCTTTCTTTCCTGGAGAGTACAGCAAAGGTCACTGGAGAACAACTGGAAATGGGGAGGGGAGCAGGGTGGGTGCCAAGGTGGGAACTCAAGGACTTCAGAGATATGCATGATGGTAAGCAAATGGACAGCAACAGGCCTTGGGGATGAGATCCAGCAGGATAAATTCAGGTTTCCTCACCCATGTCCTCAGGTGAGGGTCCTAAAGAGAACAAAAGAGGAAAATAATCACTTTCAGATACAGGAGAAAGACAAAAAAAGTCTCCGACTCTTTAAATTCATTTTATCAGTCAATGTTCTAGGTTACTAATAAACCAAAAGCACTCCATCTACTTTAGGTGAAAAACAAAATCACTGATGATTGTTAGGGAACATGCATATTTATTCAGAAGGACAGAGAAATCGTGTACATATGCTTCCCTTCCACACAGCAAGAACTCACAAGGGGATTAAATGTCGCTCAGCGACTGTGGAGCATAAAACAAGTATGTTGACTAGACTGCAATAGCTGCTGTCACTGACAGGTACCATTGTGCAACCTGGCAACCATTAGGAAGCTGTGCTGCTGCTAAATGTAAAAGCCATCACCATTTCCCTGCTCACATCTGCGAAAAATAGAACTCCCGTATTCAGTGTCTTTACTCATGCTGTGCCCTTCTAAAGAGAAGTCTCAAGTGGGCACATCCGAGAGGCAGAGGACTCAGCTCTACTTGCAACTGGAACTGGAAATGTAAGTCTTGATTACTTTGCCAAAATGATGGGATTCATACAAAAGGTATTCAAAACCTTCTTTTCATTTAAATTAAGCACCAATAACCAACCTAAATCAACCGCAAAATATGTAACAAAACTTCATCTCATACAAACAAAAAGATGTTATTGTAGCAAGCTGAGTGTTCTTGGCCATGTGATTTTCACTTGTAATTCAGTTTCCAATCTTTCAATTCGAAGATCCTTATTGATAAGAATCTCTATCAGGGAAGCTTTGGACATTAAAGAAAAATAATGCATGTGAAAACATTTCTGGGGATAAGTTAACGAGGACTTGTATCTTTTACAACTTTTATTTTATCAGCCTGTAAGAACAAAATCCTATATTCTTATCCTGATCTACTTTCTTTTTTATAGTATTTTCAATTCTTAAAAATATGATTTCCATATGAATTATGCTTTCTTTAAGGGAAGTAAGCCTTTATTTCCGTGTTTCACAAAGAAAATTTGCTGTGCTGGTGAATTATGCTTATTTTTAATCGTTAATTTCCTCCTAATACATTTTAGGAATCGAGGACAAAAATCTTTTGTTCAATGATGTTTGCCAAGAGCTTACATGTGCATATAAAAAGTGGTAGGCCTCTAATAAGTATTTTTTGAATGAATGAATAAATGAACAGATTTTTTAAAATTGGCAAAGAAATTGGGATAAAAACCTTCTTTCCCATTCTCTAATAATGGTTAAGTTTGAATGAAATAATTGATTACTATGTTTTGTCTACTTTGTCAGAAAAGTTTGGAAATAATTTGTACCCTTTATACACATGTCTATGTTTTATCTGAAATTTTATTTTATTTTTGCTTGCAAATCTACCTGTACTTCAACTGAGAGTTTCATAGAATCATAGATCAAAATAGCACCCTCCATACTGAGAAGTATTATTTAAGAATACTATATAAATATTAAATAATTAATATGTGTACTGTATACTATGTATATGTGCATGTATTGGGCTGTCAGAAAAGTCAAGCCTTTTTTCTGTTTTTCTTTGCAAAAATGTGTCATGACTTTTCCGACAACCCAATATATACAGCTACAACTATAAACACACATATTCCTATTGCTGTTATAACAAATTATCTAAACTTAGTGGTTTGAAAAAACACAAATTTATTATCTTATAACTCTATGGTCAGAACTCAAAATGGGCTTTATGGGGCCAAAATCTAGGTGTCAGCAAGGCTATGCTCTCTCTGCAAGCTCTACGGAGGAATCTCTTTACTTGCCTTTCCAGCTTCTAGAGCAGTGGTTCCCAACCTGTGGGTCGCAACCCCTTTGGGGATCAAATGGCCCTCTCACAGAGGTCATCTTAGACCATCGGAAAACAAAAAGATATTTACATTATGATTCATAACAGTAGCAAAATTACAGTTATAGAGTAGCAATGAAAATAATTTTATGGTTGGGGGTCACCAAACATGAGGAACTGTATTAAGGGGTCGCACAGCATTAGGAAGGTTGAGACCGCTCTTCTTGAGGTTGTCTGCATTTCTTGACTTGTGTCTCTCATCTTCAAAATTGGCAAGAGTCCCTCTTCTTCCTCACTTCACTCCACTCTGACATTGACTCTTCTTTTGTCTCCCACTTCCATTTTTTAAGAACTTTTGTGATTACATTGTGTCAACCTGCATAATGCAGGATCATCTCCCCATTTCAAAATCTTATTCACAATCCCATTAGTAATATTTATCTTGTAGTCTAAGATAACATATTCACAGATTCCAAGTGTTGAGATGTGGACATTTTATGAGGGCAGTATTTTGTATGTTTATACATCTGCAAACAGAGGTATTTAATGAGTTAGAGTCTTTGTGTGGAGAATCTAATTGTTGCCAGAAAGTGGAACGTTTGAAAAAGTGTGTTTGATTTTTAAGGCCACACAGTGCTGTTTAATAAATGACTGCTCCAGTAAACTGTGAGGCCCACCCTTAAGTAAGCATAGTTCTTCTGTATCATTAGAATGCTACAAGAGAAATTATTAGAAAAGTGTGCTCCGGGGTTGGATATTTTAATAAAATACAAGCAGAATATATGGCAGTGTAAAGACTAACCCTAAAGAAAATGTTATACATAAACAAATATTTCATTTGCAAATACATTTCTATTATGTTTTAAAAAAAGATAATAAAATCATTCTTCAAATTCCTATGTAAACAAAGGCACCCTGTATTTTGTGTGTGTGTGTGTGTGTGTGTGTGTGTGTGTATATATATATATATTCATAAAATTTTTCCAGTGTTTTTAATAATTCATAATTTCTTTTATAAAATCACATAAAAGCTTATAATCAAGCCAATTTTATTTCATAAAAGCTATTAAAACTGTCATGATTATATGAGATCTATCTGGAATATATATATATATATATATATATATATATATATATATATATATATTATTAAAATCAGTTTTTAAATCTCCAAGGCAAATATAGATGAATAACTTTAGAACATCTCAAATAGTAAAAAATAATATAGGAAGTTAAAACTTACAGGCAAATGAATTTAGCTAACCTTTAAGTTAAACAATGGCAAATTACAGATTACCTGTTTTGATTAAGTAATTACGTGGTTTTTTTGCATCCTTAAATATAACTTGGGAAACTTAATCTCAGCATTTGCCTTCTGTTTTGATCAGAACTGTATAAATACATCAAATGTCTGTACCGCCAGGGAACTGAATATTCCACCCCATAACGCGCAACTTTGAGCTGAAGGTAATCATGACACAGCTGACTCAAGAACTAGCCGTTACCTCTCTCTAAACTACCTAAAAGAATTTAAATAGAAGAGAGCCATTATCACAGATAACATTTTATTTAGAAAGACCTATCTGCTTGGCAGGGCAAACGTCTAATTACTAAACATCTACTCTTCTTATTGTTCTAGGAATTACCCTCCTACCCTTTGAAGCCTCAGCTGCTAGCTCTTCCCTTAGCTCAGGATGGCATATGCGCCTCAATTGCTGAACTTGCCCTTGAGTCTCTTATCTTTGGGGCCTCCGTCTGTATAAAATTAAATTTTTTTCTCCAGTTAAACTGTCTTATGTCAATTTAATTATTAGATGAGCCAAAAGAACCTAGAAGTATAGAGGAAAATTTTTTCTTCCCTATAGTGTCAATACTATCATGCTTCATTTTCCTTTGAAAAACATGCTTCTTGAGTATTATTTTGCTGTCCATTAAAATTCAAATTAAATTAAGTAGATTCATAGTATTTTCTCTCATTTTTAAAGGTATTCTGCCTTTTCCCCAAGTAATCTCTCTTCCACCATTTGTTAACAATAAGGTTCTTTTGTTGTTGACTATTAATGGTGGTTAATGCTGAATGTTAAATAGTTTTAATTAAAGGGGAACAGAATATATTACCTCAGAATATGCCTCTTCAGCATAGGATCGTTTTAGGCTGATCATTTTTTTTTTTTTTAAACAGCAGACATAGGAAAGATCTGAAAACTGAATACGATTTACTTTTTTTAAAGAAATATTTACATTTATAAGGAAAAATCTCCATTTGCAAGATTGTCTTTCTCTCTGTACCTGGAAGAGAAGGATGACTACTATAAATCTCTAGAAACTCAACGGAGAAGACAAGGACTTAAATCTGCATATAACAACCTTATCCTTCTTTACTGTGCTTTTCCTGGTCACCTCGATAACTGGCTTCCCCTCATCTCCGTCATCTTTTGTCTTTAGCTGTAGGTGCTATTTAAGATGGTGGCTTGGTCCTTTTCGGGGACTTACTCAGATTTCTCTGGTTTCTCCCATGTATACAGGATACATTATCATTAAACTTCTGTTTGTTTTTCTCCTGTTAACCTGTCTTTTATTACAGGGGTGTTTCAGCCAAGAATATAGAAGGGTAGTGGGAAAATTATTGTTCGTTCCCTTGCATAACCAAGGAATGTTTAAGATTAGTGTAATGAGGCAACAGTATCACTTTGCCTTGTATTAAGTCAGCGATTCTCAAATCTGGTTGCTAGTTATAATCATTTGAGAAGTTTTAAGTAAATACAGTACTTGGGCCCCTCCCACAGAGATTCCAATTTACTAAGCCTGGAAAATGGCATGGTCATCTCAACATTTAAAATCTCCTTAGGTGCTTCTGTTGTAGCACCCAAGTATAAAACCATTGAAGGAAGCCCTGCTTATCTCGAGGTGTAAATTTTTTTTTTTAATTCCCTTCATGCCAAGTACACTGTCATTTGCTAGAAATAAGTTATCTTTTATTCTCAAAATATGTCAATATGATACATATGATTACCCCCCCACACACACACACTTTACCGGTGAAACACAGATATTAAGAAAATTTAAGTAACTTGTTAAAAATCACATATCTATTAATTTTAAAAGCCAAGGATAAAAGAGAGGTGTGTCAGATTACAAAACTCATCTTCTTCAAGTTTCTGTCCTCTAGAGCAGCAGTTCTCAACCTTCCTAATGCCACGACCCCTTAATACAGTTGCTCATGTTGTGGTGACCCCCAACCATAAAATTATTTTCGTTGCTACTCTATAACTGTAATTTTGCTACTGTTATGAATTGTAATGTAAGTATCTTTTTGTTTTCTGATGGTTTTAGGCAACCCCTGTGAAAGGGTTGTTTGACCGCAAAGGGGTCACGACCCACAGGTTGAGAACCACTGCTAGAGACTAGCACAATCAGAGAGATTTAAGAGTCATAAAAATGTGTGTTGAACTATTGCCCCCAAAGGCGTTTTTGCTAGTGTTTTGCAGTATAGGCAGTACATACTTGTCAGCAAATTCTATGCAAAATGAAGAAAATCAAATATGGAATAGCAGTAAAAACTTAGAATAAGTTTTAGAGTATATTAGTTAGTGTGCTTATATATGCTTTAAATATATGCACACTAGCTAATATACTCTATTATATATAATATATATTATGTATTATATATTAATATATATTTAATGAGATTGACAACAAGATACTATGGCAAAGATAAAGATATTACAGAATATTTATTTCTATTTTTATGTATGTTTTTCTAACTGATACATTATATAGTCTTACAGAAACTATAGCACATACTATCCTTTTAAGAGAGATGCTCTCCATCACTTCTAGTTTTTTTAATATTTATAATGTTCAATATGAAAATATAATTGCAAAATGGTCTCCTATTTTTATTTGAATGAGGAGTCAAATTTTGACTTACTTTACTTTTAAAAAGTATTTGAAATATTTTTGAAAACAAGTAGTTTTCTGGATAATTACTAATATTTTTCTCTTAAATTGGTTATAGATTGAACTAAAGTCCTGGTATGTGAACCTTGAAAGTGTTGAGTAAGTTAATTTATCAGATTATATTTATCTCATGAGAACCTGAGGAGTCTCATAAAAATATTGCACTTATGCATTGCAAAATAAACCACAGCCATTAAGGTAGCCAGGTAAAGAAGCAAGGCTAGTGGCTGACAAAGAATCCAAAGTTTTAAAATCCAGCGCTGACACTGTGTTTATGACTGCCATGTTGTCTTGTTTCATTCCTCAAATTCTGCCTTTTTTTTTCCCCCCAAAAAAATGATTCTGCCATAGTTATACAGAGATTTCTGTTTTTTTTTATATATTCTTTTTAAATAAAATCTTTGGAATACTTATGAGCAAATTCATTTAAATCTAAGACAGTAACCTTTGTTTCAGTGGTGAGTAAAAGTTGCATGTTAGCTCTTTTCTTAAATTTGGTACTCCACTGCACATTTTGTTTTGTTCTTGCTTTCCATCTTTATACAAGAAGTTTGGTTTATATTTTAAAGAAGTGTGATTTTTTTTCTAATTTGAAAACTAATAAAGGGTATTGATTTTTTTTAAAAAAGAGGGACTGAGGAGTTGAAGAAAATTATGTAATTATCAAAAGTAGTTGTGAGAGAATAATAAAATGAAAAACTTGCCAGACTGTAGGAGCAAATTAAAGCTAGTAGCAGTTCAGCTTTTTCAAAAATCTCATTTTAAAAGAAAACTAAATAGGCATTTTCACTACATGTGGTTTTAATCAGTGTGATATAATTTTTAGTTCCTTTGATTAATGAGTACATTCTCAGCTCTTAGGTGTTACCTATTTGTTCAGAAGCTATAGAAACACTCTGACTTAACTGGCTTACACAATTTTTGACTTATTTAATTAGCTTCTCTAGAGTTGCTAATAACCATACAGCCTTAACTGTGAACCATGTAATTATTTTGACACTAATTCCCTCCCTGGGATATCTTACTCTTTATGTCATCATTTCTCTACTTCAATTTCTGGCTAGTAATTTTACAACTGTAGTGAAACTACTACTGGAAGACATCCATGCATATTATACCTTAACATTTTGTGGGATAAATAGGTGTCAATTTTTATTCTCCCTCTAATAGCAACTATATGCTCTATAATGTCTAATAAGTTACCAAAAGGTGAGTGAGAAAATGAATGATGTACCTTAAAGAAAGATGAATCAATGACAATCCTATCAAAACATATATGTATTTTATTTTCAGTTTGGCTTAATTTTTTTTTTATTTTTTATTAAATTACCAAGAAGTTGAAACAGCAAAAATCATAGATTTAGGTATTTTACTTACCAGGAAAACAATCATCTCTTTAATTATATTCTTTGTGGATATATATGTATGTTTGAGAGAAGGAAAAGAGGGGGAAAAAAAGAGAAAAGAGGAGAAAGAGAGACAGAAAAAGAGAAGAGGAGCGTGGAAGAGAGAGTGAAAGTGAGAGAGAGCGAGAGAGAGAGAGAGAGAGAGAGAGAGAGAGAGAGAGAGAGAGGTGGATTGTGGATGGTGAAACAAAAAATGGTAAAATGTTGGGTTAATATGCACATTGATACTGCATCACAGATTTTTGCCAACTGAAAAAAATATTGAAATATATTAATTTTAAATCAGGAAAAGTATATATTAATGCCAACCACACACACAAAGAAATGAAGCTAGCCAAATGCTAATGAATAAAGACGCACCGGATTCTCAAATAAAAGGGCTCAGGAACAGTGGAGCTGTGATCCTGTTCCTACAGAAATTCCAGTAGTTAATTATAAACTCCTCAAATTTTTACTAACACTCCAAAATCCATGGGAGGATTCCATCTGTCTGTGCCCTTCCCCCTGGGATCAGCCCAATTCTTCTAAGGCCTTGTAGCTCTAGCTTGTGGAAGAGCTCTGCACACAGCAAACACCATCATCAAAGCCTCTTCACACTCCTGGCAAATCTGTGGTTCCCTGATAGCTGTCTAAAGTAATCGCTTTAATCAGCCTGTTTGCCAACTGTCCTGAGTACACCTTGACTGATCTATCTGCTTTTCATTCCTGTTTACATTGATCACCGAAAGGAACCCTTGTTTTCAACACTTGGCCCACTCACTCCCTCTAGCACCACAATCTCCAGGAACTTTTGATCTCTCTGGAAGCTTCAGCCAATTCATCAAACCAAATTTTCTCTCTCCCTAAATTCTCTGAGATCATCTTGGTCCCACCTTACCCAGATCACATTCGATGGTCAATCACCATCATTGTCCCTTACCTCTCTCACTTCATCCCACTTGCTTGGAACAATCACACCATGGAAATACATTGTCTTCACTTTTTCTGCATCTCCATCAGTGCAGCTCTTTAGAATGTAGAAATATACATTTTAATTTCAAAACTGGAAACTTAAGTGTGCCTTCGTTTTGCCAGGCATCTTGATTATATACTTTTTTATATCCCGTTAAATTCCCTACCATATTAACAACTATTTCACCTTTCTTTCTCTCTTCTCTACCCTTTCTCTACTTTGATAAGCTTCCTCTTATTAAGGACATTGAAACACTGGAAAGGGAATTTCTCCGGATTCATCTACATATCCGCATACTTCACAAGTCCTGATTTGTATAATTTGTTTCCCTGCCTACTAATATGTATGAACCATTCATGATCCTCTTTACAGCTAATGCCCTAACTCAGGCATTCATTCATTTCCCTTTTTGCCTACTCATGAACATAGCTCCAGTAATGTTCCGTGTCTCCAATGCATCCTTATGTTTTTCTTTCTACCAAATCATTTTCAATGCTATAGCATATACTATTATTTCTTTCAAATTAAAAATAAAAACAGAAAAAAACCTCAGGAGGTAGAAGAGCAGAAGAAAAAGAAGAAAATTTTAACTCCTAGCTGTTACATTTTACTTTCTTCCTTTCAAATAAAACTCACATGAATAAACTATGTCCATTGTCTCCAATTTATTTTCTCCTGTTCTCTATTTAAACACTTTTTCTTTCACCAAGCAGTCTAAGTTGCTTTGGTCAAGGTCATCAAAATGACGTCTATGTTGCTATTTCCAAGGGTTAATTCTCAGTTCTCCGTTTATATACATACAGCAATAGTTGTCAGAGTTAATCACTCTCTCCTTAATAAAATGCAATCACTAGGCTAACACATCATATTAGTTATTCTCCTACTCTACCAGCTGTCTACTCAAAGTCTTTTATTGGTCATTCCTCTTCTTTCAGATATCTTAACTTTGGAGCATCCGAAGTTCATTTTTGTGACGTTCTTTTCTTGTCTACCTCTGCGTAATCCATTGTGGACTGATGTACTTGCTCTCACATCTTAAATATGTTTTACACAATGACTTCCAAATTTATATCTTAAGCACAAACCTCTTTCCCAAACTCAGCACATATATCTACGTTCTTACCTGATTTCTCCTTTCATGTATTAAATAAAATTTTCTAATTTGACATGTCTAAGTTGGAACTTTGATCTTCTTCTCCAAATCTTATCCACCCACAGCTTTTCCTACTCTAGTTGACGACAACTCTATTTTTCTAGGCAGAGACATCCTTACATCCATTCATACATGTTCTATTAATTTGTTAAAACCCAGAATTTAGCCACTTCCTACCATTTTCCTACTACCTTGCCAGTGT
>NW_017732388.1:429142-435684 GCF_001890085.2 Hipposideros armiger | reverse complement strand
TTCACCACTCAAAATCAAAACTCCTTCTATGACCATATATTTGACCCCCTTTTCCCTATTCTACCACCACCTCCTCAGCCCCCTTAACCTCTGGTAACCACTAACCTGTTGTGTGTGTCCGTAGTTTTTGTTTCTTTGTTTTTCTAGTTTGTTTTTTGCTTTCAGTTTTATATCCCACATATGAGTGAAGACATATGGTTGTCGACTTTTTCTGTCTGACTTTTTTGCTTAGCATGATTCTATCAAGATCCATCCATGTTGTTGCAAATGGCAGCATTTCATCCTGTCTAATGGCTGAGTAATATTTTATTGTGTGTATATACCATGATGTAAATTGGTATACCCACTATGAAAAACAGTGTGGAGGTTCCACAAAAAATCAAGACTAGAATTACCATATGACCCAACAATCCCTCTTCTGTATATTTACCCAAAAAAATCTGAATACATTTATCTGCAAAGATATACACGTATATACCCCTATAGTCATTGCAGCATTATTCATGGTGCCAAGACATGGAAACAGTGTGTCCCCAATATATGATTGGATAAAGAAGGTGTGGTGCATATATACAATGAGATAATTCCATTTTAGTGTTAGGCTTTTCTGCTTATAGAAGACAATGCACAATATATACCTTTTCAGATTCAGAAGTTGTGTTTTACTTGCTTTTCTGCAACTGTTTTGTGGTGAATTCATTGTGTTGTTTGTTAACTATGTGTGCTCAAATGTTTATTTAAGTCTTTACATCTTTAATAAGTTTTTTTGAGAGCTCATTACAAATGACAAAAATATTTTGGCTTACTAATAATGTGATATTTTATATCTAAAAGAAATTTGTGACTAAACATGTTATTGCCTTCATTCCTCAATACATCGTAATGATGACTATAGCACATGGTACTTGTTCAAATTTTGAAATGAGATGTTTTGATATGTGTATATACATACCTATGAAACCATCACCAAAATGAAGTTAATTAATGCATTTATTAATTCACGAAAGTTTCCTCAAGCCGTTTTGATTACCCTCTCTTTCCCCTCTCCTTTGCCCCAAACTGCCTACCCACAGAACTGCTTAGTGTGTGTTTCCTATAATTTTATATCAGTGGGATCATTCAGATTGTGCTCTTTTTGTTTGGCTTCTTTAAGTCAGCATAAATATCTTGAGATTCATCCATGTTTTTATGTACATATTTTATGCAATTGTATTGCTGAGCAGTATCCCACTATATACCACAGTTTGTTTACTCATTTACCTGTTGGGCATTTGGGTTATTTCCAGTTGTGTGCAAGTAAAGTAACTGAACATTTGTTTATAAGTGTTTTGTGCGTACTTGTATATGCTTTCATTTTCCTTGGATAAATACCTAGGAGCTGAATGGCTACATTATGTGGCATGTACATGCTTTACTTCTTAAGAACATTACCAGTATTTCCCAAAGTGGTTGTACCATTTTCATATCCATCACCACTAAAATTATATGAGAGTTTCAATTGTTACACATCCTCACCAACATTGGAATTGTAAATCTTTTTAATTTTAACCATTTAAATGAACAGTTAGGAATTTTGATTTAGTTTTCATTTTTATGTCCTTAGTGACTAATAATGTATACTACTTTTTGTGTACTCATTTGCCATCTATATAATTTCTTTGATAATTATGTTTACAAATATATTTTGTCTATTTATTTAGTTAGTAGTTTTCTCATTGTTGAATTTTGAGACTTCTTTGTATAGTTTGGCTGTATACCCTTTATTTATATGATTTGCAAATATTTTCCTCAAGACTGTGGCTTTGTTTTTTCATTTTATTTTAAGTTTCGATGAAGTCTAATAAATCAAATTGTTTTTGGAAAGCCATGTTTTCATGTCACATATAAGAAACCAATGCTTAATCAAAAGTGTAAACATTTCTTTCAGAGGTATGTTTTGGAAGTTTTGCAGTTTGTTTTACATTTAGCCCTACGATACATTTGAGTTAAATCTTGCATATACTACTAGACGAAGTATGGAGTAGAGTTATTTTAATGCATATCCGAAAGCTCTGACTCTGATAAAAATATTTTCTATCCTTTCTCCATTGAATTGGCTTTATGTATTTGTCAAAAATCAGTTTTGCATGCATTGTCTACTTCTGAAATCTGTAGTCTGTTTATTAAAAATTCAAATATGTTTACCTCAGTACCACAGTCTTAAATATGTTTGTTTTATTTCTTAATATCAAGTAATCTTAGTCTTTTCCCACAGGTATTCCAAGTTTTATGTCCTTTGTAATTTCATATGAATTTTAGAGTCACATTGTCAAATTCTACAAAGAAATCTACTAGAATTTTGACAGGCTGTATTGAATCTATAGATCACATGGAAAAATGAACAGCTTAACACTCTTGAGTTATCTGAACCATAAACATAGTACACATTTCAATTTATGTAGGTTTTCTTTATAAGTTCTCTCAGCAATATTATGTAGTTTTTAGTGAAAGACATTCAGACAAAGTCTTTTATATTTTTGTCTAAGAATTTAGTTTCATGTATTTTAATGTTACTTTAAAGAATATTATTTTTAAACTTTAATTTTCTAAATTAAACATTTTATTTCTAATATAAATATAATCAATGTGTATATATTGATCTTGTTTTCTGCAATCCTACTAAATTTATGTAATAGTTCTAATAAATTATGTCAAGTCCGTCAGATTTTCTACATAGACAATTATGTCCTTTATAAATGGAACAGTTTTTCTCCTTCCTTTCCAATCTCATTGTAATTTTTCTTTTTCTTACTTAATTGCACTAACTATAATGTCCACTACGTTGTTAATAGGTGTGTTAACAGTGGATTTTCTTGTCTTAATCTTAGGGGAAAAGTATTAGGTATTTCTTCATTAAATATTAGGTAAACTGCAGAGTTTTTTATATACCCTTTTTTGGTTAAGGAAGCTGTCTTCTATTTCTACTTTGCTTAGAGTATTTACCAAAAATAGGTGTTAGAGTTTATTAAATGTTTTCCTGTAACTATGAAGATGACCATTTATTTTTCCTTTATAAAAAATTTAATGTGGGCCGGCCGAGTGGTGCGTTGGTTAAGAACTGGCTTGGGACGCCAGAGGTCCCTGGTTCGGATCCCACATATGAGGGCCAGTGACACTGCCCTCTACAGCTAAGATGCTGAACAACAGCTCAACCTGGAGCTGGGCTGCTGTGAGTCGNTCTCATATTCCCTTAGATAATTTGGTTCTATCTTGCATTTCTGTAAAATATTATTGTATGTGTTTTACAAGTTTCTTAGTAAATATTGTTCTGTATGTCTCTTTTTGCAGGTGTTACATTTCGCATTTGTTTATATGTAGAAGTAGAACTACCTTAGATGAATGGTAGTTGTTCATTGAGTTCATATCTCTTTTAAGGGTGAGGAAATTTCCTTGTATCTTTTCTGGATTGTGTGTCCTTCCTTTCCAGGAACCAACTAGAGCTGAATCAAGTTCTAGTATGGACATTTATATTATATTACCTTAGAGAAACTGAAACTCACAGTGCTTCAATATCCTTGCCTTTATAGCAGACATCAGTGCCTACCAACTTGTGACAATGAACTTAAATAATACAATATATGAGTTTTCATATATAGTAAGTGATTCAATGTGACTAATATGAATTATTAGCAGACTGAAATTTTTGAGAACATATTCTGGGTCTCACTTATTTCTTTTTATTCTCAGTAACCATCACAGTCAATTTCATACCACACATAGAGTTCATATGTGTGGAGTGAATAAATGATAGGAAAGAGGAAAAGTTGTTAGGAAAGAGGAAAAGTTGTTTGCTGTTTTGCTTTTTGCATTAAATAAAAGGAGTGTTAATCCTTTTCATTTCTCTGATAATGAATTTTTCTGCTCTGGTTTGGAAGATAGTTCATATATAGCCTTAATACTCATGACCTGAATTTATCTCTGATTATTTCACAGATACATAACTATAATGTGGGCAATATTTTATAGATAATACAACTTAAAGAATTAGATTTTATTTGCAATAATAGTTCAGCAAAATATACACCAAAAGGTTGTCAAATTGAGATGACATATAAGCAATAGTGCTGTAAATTATGTTGCAGACTTTAGCAGGAAAAATTGCTCTAAACATAATTTTTAAACTAGTATACATATAGTTTATTCTGAAAAATTATATGTACCTGGATACCAAGCTATTGAGAATCATGTAAATTTATTTACTTCATTAATTAATAAAATAAATCCAACTTTATTCAACTTTTACTTGAATATATTTTTTTTGGCAATTGAGGTAATGAAGGCACTGTTCTATGAATTGGTGACACATACTTAGACTAATGCTGCTCTTATACAGCTTACATTCTAAGAGAATAATGATAAACTTCCTACATAACTGCAATCAGTGTTACTAATTTTCGGTTTTATGTTTCAATGTTGTTATATCAGATGTTGATTCTGATAATTATTTGAAATATATGATAATAAAAGATATGATTATTATTTTGCTCTAATAATAGAAACATCTGGAAGGAATTAAGATAATAATTAAGTAGGTTCGTTGTTTACGTCCAACACAGTTTTTAATTATGTATTGATTTTTATGATAGATTAAATTTTGTTCATTTCAGAAAAGAGAGATTTCTGTGAGATTAATGTTACAGTTTCCAATGATACATCTGGATCTTAAATCTGAAGTCAAAAAAGCTAACTAATTTGGATATCTTGACAGCATTGTCAAAGTATGAGAGACAGTGATCTATGGTACAACATAAACCTGTGAAGGCATGGGTAATTCTTATCTAGTTGTATATGCTGCTAAATAGGTCCTTTTAATGCCTGTTCACCCTAATATTTATTCAAACAGATATTAATGTAGGACCTTGGAATTAACGGTCCACATTATCACAAACAGGTGCTGGGGAGAGAGTTTTACAGAGAAAAGCGAAGCAAAGCAAGGGAATCGTTGATTGGTTGTAGCATAGAGCCTAAATGGCTGCTTTTGGTTGGTTGTCCTTAGGTTTCGATTTCATTACTTCCAGGCATTTGCAGGCTTAGGTGTTGGTGTGCTTCCTCAGGCCACCAGAACATGAGAGCCATCTCAGTCTAAAGGTGTCCTTGTTTAATTAATTTAGCAGTAGTCATTTCTCTTAGGCATATTTTAAAATGCAGAAACTGAGGAGCAGAGATACTTAATAACTTGCCCGAGACTGCACAGAGGTGAGTTTTAAACTTCTGTAATATAGGTTTGTTACCGGGAATGACACTTTTCTTGATTCTTGTCTTCTTGGAGGAAAAAATTCAGTAAAGAGATAGAGTTTGTACAGTATAAGGTAAGGAGAAGTTTATTAGTAAAATTGAGTACACTGGGAAACACGGAGCAGGCTGACCCAAGAGTGGGAAGCATCCTCTCCTTACACTGTGTTTTATTTCTGTGGGTAGAATGGTCTCCCCCTCCCTCTCTATTATCTTCCTCTCTCTGTGCTGAGGCACCCCATCCCCCACTCTGGTTCCCAAGGTTGTTTCTCAGGGACTAAGCGTGAACCTGTTAGTTCCCATGATTTATTTGAGAAGCTCATTAAAATGGTCCTGAGAAGTAGGATATATATTGTGATAAGCAGGATGGTTTCCCTCCTTCCAGTATTTTTCCTTCTTCTAACAACGTATCTTGTTCTCAATATCCTGCTGAGCAAGCAAAGTGTTTGTGCCCCAAGTGAGAGCAGCTGCCAGAGGCCTTGACCCAAGTAGGAGCAGCTGCCAGGGGCCTCCTACCTGGGGCCAGTCCCTCCTTCTCATTTCCACCTTTCTACCTGCCCTATCAAGTTTGGAGACCATGTTTATAAGTGGTACACTATACTGGTGTCCCCGTTGGTTAACCTTTCCTAATCTAATAAGTAAAACGTTTCCCTGGGTTCTGTGAGCCACTCTAGCAAAGGAGGGGCTGGTAAGGAAACCTTGGATTTATAGCCTGTCAGAAGCACAGGTAACAACCTGGGTTTGTTATTGACATCTGAAGTGAGGTGCAGTCTTGTGGGATGAAGGCCTTCACCTGTGGGGTCTGATGCTATCCCCAGGCACATGGTACCAAATTGAGTTAAATTGTAGGATATTCATCTGGTATCCCAGAATTCCTCAGATTGAAAAAACCGCCACACATTTGGTGACCAGAGTTATAGGAGAGCAACACAAAAGGGTGTTTTTCCTTTGCAATATGTTTAACATTTGCCATAGTGACTAGCAAAATGTTGGTGCTTTATAAGAAGTACCTATAAATCGTTGAAGAATACATTTTAAGATATGAAGTTGGTGATGTAATAATCAAAACCAGTTCTAATACATTGATAAATATGTGAAAAACATATTAAAAAATAAAAATGTATACAGTAAAACCTGGCTGGTGAGTAACATGGTTTGTGAGTATTCCGCAAGATGAGCAAGGATTTCTAATACCTTTTAACATTGTAAACGAGCGGTGTCTTGCAATATGAGTAGATTGTTTTCAGAACAAATTATGCTCGCAAACCAAG
>NW_017732388.1:426284-428430 GCF_001890085.2 Hipposideros armiger | reverse complement strand
TTTTTTTTATAAAGCATTTTGCTTTCCAGATTTTGTGACTATGGACTCAGCATATTTCATAAATGAATTTTGGTATACATTTATGCGGAGTCCTGAAGTTTTTCCAAAGCATTTTTTTTTTTTTTCCTAAATAGAGTTGGGAGATCTCTTCATTAATGTTTCCAGTTGCTAAGCAACACCCCCTTTTGCCTGTTGCCATGGTTCCCCTTAAATCAGGGAGGGCACAAAGCCATCTGTTTAAATCAACATCCCTTTTTTCTCTAAGGAATGACCTGCTCTATTCATACAGAGAGGCAAGACAGAGTAAGTTAAATATGACTTCAGGTCTAGGTAGTTATGAGGGGAAAACTTTGATATGGTAATTTTTTTCTTTTTTTTTTGTTTGAAAAGTAATAATTTGTAATAGAGCATAAAATCACTATGCTGCCAAAATACTAGATTGAAAATACACTCTGAAATGATGAAGCAAATAACAGTGAAACAAAACCAAAAACAGAGTTTCAGGTATTTAAAAATATTGGCTTAATTTCTGTTAATTTACTGCAGTTTTTATTGTCTATCAATGTACTTCCTAAAATGACATTTCAAAAGAATGTTTTAATAAGTAACTAGAACAACCAATTTGTTTAATCCCGTGGAATCTTTGGAATAGAAATGAACAAGTTGGAGCTAAAATGATTCTGAATAAAAACAGGAATCTGTCTTTGTTTTTGTTTTCCCGGTGAAATTAATACTTTTTGCTGGACTCCTAAGTAGGTGGTTTCAGACTATACCTAGGGATATGGCTCCATTGCATTTGAAAGTTTCACCGATATCCTTTATAGATGCACAAACGTTTGTAAAGAGACCGTTATTCTCAATAATGTGTTGAAATCTAATAAACTAAATAAAAAAGGTAAACTTTCACTTAGTTGAGGTGTTAATAGTTTTGGATTTTACCCTGTGGTTTTGTGGGGTTTTCTTTTGTTGTTGTTTTTTTTTTTAGCTAGTAAATATGAGCAATGCCGTCATTCATGACATTGCTTCTACGTATTACAATATTGTCACAATTATCATATCTTCCTTTTCCTTTTGGTGCTATTACCTATCTTTTCAAAATCTCATTAAAAATTATTAAAGTTGTGAGTTCTGGTGATTCACGTTTGCATAATTTTCTTCTGACCATTACCCAAAATGTACACTTCTCTTCTGATCATTAGCCACTTGCTTTTCTTGGGCTACGCATAAAAATGCTTTTTATCCCTCTGAAAATAACTCGTAGCGTTCAGAACCAAGCACCTTCTGGTTGTTAATACCTAGCTAGATTATATATGCGGTTCTACGTGTTTGCAAGAGTAGTATATCTACTTGAGCATCAAAATATATGGCACTTACTATACTGCCTTATATAAAAGTAGAAAATAAAAGTATAAAGTCAGCATTATAATGTTTTGGTTTTATGGCACATAGATGTCTAACTCAATATGCCTTTATCAAGGAAAAAAACACATGTATTTCAAGTAAAATTAGATAACAACTAAGTGCATCATCATTCTCTTAACAATTTAGGACTTTCCTCATATTTTTAGTAATGCTTTCATTTACTAATTGTCACTATTAAATTTCTTTAAAGCACTTGTATATAAGAGAAAATAAAACAATCTACTGTAAGATCATTTTAATTACATTTAATGCATTTTATTTTGATAAATTTTCAATGTTTTAATGAATATTTTAGAGTAATGCACTGGCTTTTAGAACTATATATTATTTTTTATAGAACACAAAATTTCAAATATCTTAAAGAATAATTTTTCTCCAAACTTGAAAGACAATTCCAATTCACTTTTGTCTGTTTTAAAAACATAATTTATTTTTTTATTGGTTTTAGGTGTACAGTATAAGGTAACAATGTGATAGTTAGACATTTAAGACCCTTATAAAGTAATAACCCACCCCTCAAGTTACTACTACTCTGACATTTTATATAGGTATTACAATACCATCTTCCCTATGTTATACTCCACATCCCGTGACTATATATATATATATATATATATATATTCACATATATATATATTCACATATATATATATATATATATATATGTATTCCTATATATTTAGTTATAGTTGAAATTCAATATTATTCTACTTCAGCTTCAGGT
>NW_017732388.1:393738-422308 GCF_001890085.2 Hipposideros armiger | reverse complement strand
GGGAAGAGCGCAATGATGGTGCCAACTTGGGCCAGTGAAGCAACGTCCTCCACAACTAGACTGAAGAACAAAAGGACACCAACTTGCCTGTTCCCCTTCCCCCAATTCCCCAGCACTGTTCCCATCCCCCCAATTCCCCAATAAAAATCTTAAAAAAAATAATTTGATGAAATATATTGGTTGAGTTTCAAATGTTAAACCAAACTTATATTCAGTACATAAACTCTACTTGGTCATGACATATTTATATGTTGCTGGATTTGACTAAGGAAACTTTTATTTAGAGTTTTTGCATTTATGTTCATGTGGGATTTTATTTAGTTCATCAAGGATATATATATATATATATATATATATATATATATATATATATATATATATACCTCTGGTTTTGGCATAAAAGGAAGGCTATGTTAATAGAATAAGTTAGAAAATATAATATAATATAATCTGTTCTTGTTTCTGGAAGACTTTTGTAGCATTTTCATTATTTGTTTCTTAAATGTTTGCTAGAATTCACTAAGAAGACATTTGGATCAAGAATTCTCTTTGAAACATGGTTGTCAACTACAAATTCATTTTATTTCATATGCTTAGGGCTATCTATGTTATCTATTACTTGATCTTGAATACACTTTATAGATTTCAAAGAATTTATCTTTTTTAATATTTTACATTTTATAACATAATATTGTTTGTAATATTTCCTTATGATTCATTAAGTAAACTCATTCTTCTCTCATTCCTGAAATAGGCTATTTATGTATTCATTCTTTTTCTATTGATACATTTGGCTAGAGATTGATCAATCTTATTGATCTTCTAAAAGAATTAGATTTTATATATTTGATTTTCTCTATCTTTTTTTTTATTTAACAATTTCTTCTTTTTATTTTTTTGTTAAATTTTTTTTTCTTTCCTGCTATCTTTGGACTTAATTTACCTTTGTTTTTCTATTGGGTTGTCGGAAAAGTCATGACACATGTTTGCAACAGATGGCACTAGTTCATTTTTGGAACTACTAGAGTCATTCGCATCTATGTTATTGCTATATCGTTTGACAGCTGACAGTTCAAGCTTAATTGTAAAACAAAAAATTGAGTGATTTGATTGAGTTTTGGAGATTTCACAAGTTGAAGATGGAAGACCAAACTGTGCATTTTTGCCATATTTTACCGTTTTACTTCCAAAAAGGAAAGAACCCACATCAAGCTTGTGAAAAGTTGCATAAAGTTTATGGTGACAATGCTCTACAAGAATGTCAGTGCCAACGATGGCTCACAAAATTCCGTGCTAGTGACTTTGATCTCAATGACGCTCCTTGATCAGGGAGGCCCACCGAGGTTGATGACGACAAAATAAAGGCGTTTATCGAGTCAAACCCACGTTATATGACACAAGAGATTGCAGAAACATTGAATATCTATCATTCAAGCATTCATGACCATCCGAAGAAGCTGTGATACATAAGCAAGCTTGATATTTGGGTTCCGCAGGAACTCAAGGAAGTTCATTTGACGGCCCGTATAATTGTCTACAATAGGCTCATTAAATGTGAGGAAAACTATCATTTTTTTGAAGCGACTGATAACTGGTGATGAGAAGTGGATTGTGGACAACAATGTGGTGAGCAAAGGGTCTTGGTTCTGGCATTATGATTCACCTCAAATGACATTGAAAGCAGACATTCATCAGGGGAAGGTTTTGCTCTCACTGTGGTGGGATTTTTAAGGTGTCATGTTTTTCAAGCTCCTACCAAGGAACCAAACAATCAATTTGAATGTGTACCATTGGTAATTGGACAGTTTGAACAAATCCATCATACAGAAACGTCCAGAGCTTGTTAATTATAAAGGAGTCGTGTTCCATTGTGGCAAAGCAAGACCACACACAAGTTTGATCACCCGTCAAAAATGATTGGAGCTTGGATGGGATGTGTTGTCACACCCACCATACTCACCTGACCTTGTGCCATCAGTCATCCACTTGTTTCACTTTCTTCAAAACTCCTTGCGTGGTATAACGTTCAATTCAGATGAGGCTGTAAATCAGCACCTTGTTCAGTTTTTTGCAAATAAAGACAGGTTCTTCTAG
Organism: Hipposideros armiger; assembly: GCF_001890085.2. NCBI lineage: Eukaryota > Metazoa > Chordata > Mammalia > Chiroptera > Hipposideridae > Hipposideros > Hipposideros armiger. The sequence goes on along the minus strand of NW_017732388.1, from coordinate 420,214 downwards.
GAACGAGGAATTATGAAGCTCACTGAAAGATGGTAAAAGGTTATTGAACAAAACGGAAGCTGACGGATACCATTAATTTGAGATTTCCTTCATTTCTAATATAGGCATTCAGAGATTTCATTTACCCCTAAAGATTGCTTTAGCAGCCTCTCACAAATTATATATTGTGTTTTCATTTTCATTCAGTTCATTGTATGGTTAATTTAGTTTGTTTTCTGTTTGTTTGTTTGTTTATTTGTTTGGGGTTTTTTTTGTGTGTGTTTGTAATTATTTTTTTACCTAAGTATTATGTTAGTTGTTTGGGGGTTTTAGGGAATTTTCCAGATTTTTTTCTTGTTCTGATTTTTCATGTCATTCCATTGTGATCAGAAAACATGCTTTACCTGACAAATTATTTAAAATTTGTTAAGGTCTGTTTTGTGGGTCCTGATGTGGTCTATCTTCATAAATGGCTCACACACACTCCATTGGGGTGGTGTATTTACAAATGTCTATTAGGTCAACTTGGCTGATAGAGTAGTTAAAATCTATACCTTTTCTTATTTTCTGACAACAATTTGAGAACTTTATTTCTAAAATAGCTGTTTAATCCTGTAAAACACCCCTAAGTATACTTTGTTTTTATTTTCATTCAGTTCCCAAAACTTTCTTCTTTTTTGATTAGTTTTTTTACGCATCAGCTGATGAAAAGTATGTGTTATTCACTATTCATATACTGGGGTGCTTTGAGATATGTTTATGTTATTTATTTCTATGTTAATTCTATTATTCTCAGGGACCGTATATTACATGAAACCTTTTAAATTCATTGAGATGTGTTTTGTAGCTCAGAATACGGTCTTCCTTGATTAATGTTCAGTGAGCCCTTGTACAAAATATATATTTTGTTGTTTTGAAGTGTTGGGTGTAGTGTTTTATAAACCCCAATTAGGTCATGTTGGTTAATGGTGCTTTCAGATCTACTATACCTTGCTGATTTAGTGCAATATCAGTGAGATTTATATTTTAGCAAGTGTGAGATTCAAGATGTGTACTTATGTTTATTGATATCAGAGACCACTAACAGTTTGTTAAAATCATATTCAGTATGTACCTAAATTTCAATGAGTTGCCGTCTGCCTCAGTTCTAGGCTAAGCATAAATAACCTTTTATTTAATTATGATTATTAAGAGAGAACACTCAGCATGAGATCATGAGATCTACTCTCTTGATGAATTTTAAAGTGTACAACAGAATATTGTTAACCAAAGTAGATATATATATCTCCATTGAACACCACTTTCTACTTCCCCTGTTCCTGATAAACCACCATTCTACTTCATTTCTATAAGTTTGACTATTTTAAATCCCTCATATAAGAACAATAATTCAGTATTCGTCCTTCTTTTACTGGCTTATATCACTTAGCATAATGTCCTCCAGATTCATTCATATTATCACATATGGTAGAAATTTCTTCTTTTTAAAGGATGGATTATATTCCATTGGATTTATATACCTCATTTACTTTAAACATTCATCCACTGATAGACATTTAGGTTGTTTCCATATCTTGGCTATTGTGAGTAATGCTTCAATGAATATGAAAATGCAAGTCACTCTCACAGATTCTGTTTTCAATTTGGAAAAATATCCAGGTATGAGATTTCTTGGCTCATATGGTAGTTCTATTTTCAAGTTTTGGGGACCCGCTATACTGTTATTATAGTTGCTGTACCATTTTATATCCCCACCAATGTTCCATTTTCTCCACATTCTCACCAACACTTTATAAAAATGTATATGAGGCTTGCCAATTAAAACTTGTTGCAATGATGTTGCTAAACTTTTTTGATATCAGAGGGACACTGGACAAACAGTTAACTAAGTTTACTATTTGGAAGTGCTGAAAAGCTGCGTGAAAACATTAAACAACCTGAACTTTTCGCCAACAATTCATGGCTCTTGCATCACAACAATGCACCAGCTCACACGGCACTGTCTGTGAGGGAGTTTTTAGCCAGTACACAAATAACTGTATTGGAACACCCTCCCTACTCACCTGATCTGGCCCCCAATGACTTCTTTCTTTACCAGAAGATAAAGGAAATGTTGAAAGGAAGACATTTTGGTGACATTCAGGACATCAAGGGTAATACAACAACAGCTCTGATGGCCATTCCAGAAAACATGTTTCAAAATTGCTTTGAGGGGTGGACTAGGTGCTGGTGTCAGTGCATAGCTTCCCAATGGGAGTACTTCAAATGCGACCATAGTGATATTCAGCAATGGAGTATGTAGCACTTTTTCTAGGATGAGTTTGCAAACTTAATTGTCCAACCTCATACAAGTGGAAACTTTGGTCAACGTTGCTCCTTTTGTAATTGCAGAAGTCAAACGTGACTCGTATTCATCTTTTGTTTTTGTTATATATTGAGTAATACAATGTTAATACAGTTTTCCTTTCTTAAAATGTGTAAACTTTTTTTGGCACCGTGTGTGTGTGTGTGTGTGTGTGTGTGTGTGTGTGTGTGTGTGTATTTCTTGATAACAGCCATTTTAACAGGTGAGAGGTGAGAGGTGGTAACTCCTTACGTTTTTGTTTGCATTTCCCTGATAACTATCATGCTTATTATAGTTTCGCTTACCTGTGGTCCTTTGTATGTATTTTTTTGGGAAATGTCTATTTAAATCCTTTACCTAATTTTCAAGCCAGGTTATTAGTTTCGCTATTGAGTTTTATGAGTAACTGATATATCTAAGAAATAATTGCCTTACAAAATATATTTGCATTATTTTTCCCATTTCATAGGTTTCCTTGATACTCTTCACTATTTCCTTTGCTGTGCAAAAGCTTTCTAATTCGATATAGTTCTGCTTGTTTATTTTTTTCTTTTGCTACTTGTGCTTTTGGTGTCATGGCCAAGGAATCATTGCTAAGAAGTATTGTGAAGATTGTTTTCCTGTTTTCCTCTAGGAATTTTATAGTGTCACATTTTACATTTAGGTTTTTAATCCACTTTGAGTTGATATTTGTGGATGATACAAAATAAAGGTCCAATCTCAATTTTTGTAAATGGTAGTTTTCCTACCATTACTTAAAAGATTATGTTTTCCCACTGTGTATTCATGGTAACCTTTGTCAAAAATCAGCTGTCCATATATTCATGGGTCTATTCCTGCACTCTCTGTTCTGTTCCATTGGTTTATATGTCTGTTTTTATGCTAACACCTTGCTGTTTTAATTACTTTAGCTTTGTAATATATTTTGAAATCAGGAAATGTGATGCCCTCAGCTTTGCTCTTCTTTCTTCAGATTGCTTTGGCTATTTGGAGTCTTTTGTCATTCCAAATTATCAAATCTAAGTCAACAGCACTTTACAAAGGTCATACATCATGACAAAGTAGGATTTATCCCTAGAATGTAAAATTGTTCAACACAGGTAAATCAAGTAAAATGATATGTCACCTCAAGAGAATGAAAGATAAGAATCACATGATTATCTCAGTAGAGTTTGAGAATTTGACAAAATTCAGTTATTTTATGATTAAAAACTGTGAACATGTCATACATGAAAATCTATAGCAAATGTCATACCCAATGAAAAAAAACTGAGAATGTGACCTGTAAGATTAAAGGCAAGGCAACGATGCCCACTCTCACCACCTTTGCTTATCATAGTACTGGAATCCTAGCCAGAATAATTAGGTAACAAAAGAAATAGAAAGCATCCAAATTGGAAACGAAGAAGGAAAATTATATTTTTGTAGATGATATGATTTGATATGTAGAAAACCCTAAAGATTTCACAAAAATATTCTTTGAACTAATAAATTAATTCAGTCAAGTTGCAAGATACGAAATAAACATACAACAATCAGCTGTGTTTCCAAGCACTGATAATGACCTAAAAACCTAGAAGGAAATTAAGAAGACAATCCCACTTACAATACCATCAAAAAGAACAAAAAACATAGGAATTAACTTAACTAAGGAAATGAAAGATTTATAAATGAAAAAACTACAAAATATTAATGGGAAAAAATTGAAAACACACATAAACAGAAAGATAACCTCTGTTCATAGACTGGACGTTTTAGTACTGTGAAAATCACCAAATGACCAAAACAACCTACAGAATCAATGCTATCCCTGTCAAAATCCAAATGGCATTTTTCACAGAAATAGAAAAACAAAAACAAAAAACTATATATATATGTATATATATATATATATATATATACATACACACACACACACACACACACACACACACTAGGCATTGATGATAATGATCACAATATATCCTTAATGAAATGAAATAAAAACTGAAATTGTAAACAAATATAGACTTAAATAAAATAATTCATTCCTAATATGTTGATGTGCCTCAGACAAGATTTCAAAGTATAACTGTTTCACTTGCAAATATATTCAGTTTGAATAATGCTGGATGATTATTTGCTGAATAATTACTCAGAGAACATTACTATTCAAAAACTAATTATACCATCATTTCCTTGCAAAAATAGACACGTGCATGTTCAAAGCTTCAGGAACAGAGAGCAAAAGGTGAACATTAGGTAGGCATATCAGTCCAGAAAAACTAATTTCTTATATACACTGGCAAGTGACTGATTAATGAGAGAAAGTGAAGGAAATAACTCACATAACACCTGTCTGATCTATGTCTTCAAAGTAATGAATCATCTCTCATGGGAAATTTGCAGAACCTATCTTTATGTGCTTTTGGCATTGAACTAACACATTGGTTTCTAGATTCCAATTGAGTCTTGGTATATTTTTTTAAGAGCACATATTTTTACTGAAGTTAAGCGATTTTATTACCTTCTTATTCACAAGATTCTGAAACCATTGAGGAATTTTCGAAAGGAGCTAGTGTTGTTAAATCTTCAAATAATTAGTACCTTATCTAGCTGTCAAAGTAGACAGTACTATACAGTCACAGATTTCATTGGTTTGGTTTCATAATTAGCATGAGTTTTCTTTAAATTACTTCCAGAGTGTTTTTGTCTTCATCACTGAAATTGGAATTTAATCTACTTAAACTTTCATATTGGCAAAAATTATCAAAATAGAGATCATTTAAAAGAAAACAGAGAAGCAATTATTCGTACTTACTATCTTGGCATATAGATTTATCTAAGTGAGTGATTAAAGTATTCAAAAAATGCATGTGAATTAATATATTGGATATACTTATACATATTACAAGAGTAAAGAACTGCCTGAAAATAGCTATATGTTTAGAAGTATGTACTTTAAAATAAGTAAGATCATCTTTTTTTTTTCCTTTTGCAGAATAAAGTGAACAATAATAATCTTTTTTTTTTTGGTGATTAAACACAATGATAATGTGAAGAAGTTTGACAGCTGTAAGGTAAGAATGACATTACCTTAAAATCTTCATAAAAATATCTCCCCTGCTGCTTAGCTGCAATGCATCAATGAAGATGCAATAAGTGGAATCAATGAGGTTTATTGGAGGTTTGTAAGTATAATTTTGGAGAAAATTAAGTGTTAAAGGGGGGTTTGAAGTCACCATAAGCAAGGAATGGAGATTTAGCTCTTGAAAAAAGAGGAATCATTAACTCAAAATCTTGACCATTCTAACTAAAATAGATGGATAAACTAGTCATTCAATCAACCACCATTGTTTAGTATAAGGAAATTAGCTAGGTTGTACTAAATATATAACAATTTTCCAAACTAGGGAGGTGATGTGACACGGTAATCTAAAATTACTTAATAGTAAAAGCTATAAGATAAATACAGATAGGAGGATAATTTGAAGAGGCCTCAGGAAAGTCCAAATGAATGGTTTGGTTTCTTTAAAGGTGATGAACTGGTAAGTAATGAAGAACCTGAACGAAGGCCTAGACATGGAAATAGTAACAACTACCACATGTTCAGTGCTGACATTTACAGACAGGATCAGTACTGTAGACCCCCATTGTGAATTTAATTTATATTTACCTGATGATTAATAAAGTTAAGTATCCTTTTATGTTAAATGATCATTTTAAAACTGCATAAACTTTTTAACACCAACTAGTTAAAATTATTTTGTTGTGGACTATTGGTCTCCTCATTCTAGAAATAAGAAAAAAATGCAATAACTTTTGTGTTCCCAAATATTACACTATTGTAAGATGTTAAATATTCTTATAAAATTCATTGTTAAATAATTCTAGCTCAAGGGGGGGTTAATATATTATAAATCGTTCTTAATTTGATCAAAGGTAGTACTTGATCTTTAAACCACACATTGGAGGAATGACAATTCTTTGAGAAATGGCAATATACAAATAGGTGTTTTCACTATAATTTTCTAGTTTCGTTACTATTTATGCTAAAGCTCTTAAGTCGATTCTTAACAATATGGAAAATAGGTAGAAAGTTCAAGAGGAAGGCAAAAGAAATTAAAGATGGATATTCAGATACAACAATGGGAAGTGAAAGAATTCAGTCTATACGAAGACCTAGTACTAACTACCACTTGAGGAAGTTAGCAAAGTGAAGAATACAGTAAGCGATAAGGAGATACATACAGCTGCGATAAGGGATGAGTAGGAGAGAAACGGGGGAACAAATAAAGATGAGGTTTTTCTTTGCTTATTCCTGATGTTGTTTCCTATTCATAACCACCCTGTATGCTCTGTATCACTTTGTTATAATTATGCGTCTTATAAAATGAAGGCTCCCCATATAACTAAGGAGTTAAGGTGGTGCTTCAGTTATTTTGCAGTTTTACATTATATACTTTATTGTTCATTGTCTCCACTCTCTAATCCATCTTTGATAACTTGATAACATTAAATATAAAAGTGTAAAAAAAACTGGCTATTTTTACAGATGATAAAAGTAGGAATTATTGGTATAGAAAAGCATACAATCAACTGCTATGCTGAAATTCAAATCCAGGATAGTGTTAATTTAAATGTAATCATATAGAACTTAGTTATGAAATGATGCAATGATTTCACATAGACAAGTGTGATTGAGGCAGAACATTCTTTCATTCAACAGTTGATTACCAGGTACCTAATACCTAACAAATACACTTTATACAGGGAATGCAAGAATTGATAGAATTAATTTTCCAGATAATCTCAGACTAGTGACATAAGTAGGCAAATAAAATTAAGGAAATTATACAACATTGTATTGCTGTAATTGTGTAAGTATGGAAAGGGTGCTATAGCCATACGTTTAGAGGAACATTTCAGAGAAATTTATGAACATAATTCAGGGAGGAGTGTGTAGTCAAATAAGGCAACTGGAGTATATGAGACCCGTATTGTAAATGAGGAAAAAGTAGCAGTTAGCACATGAAAGCAGTAAACAAGCAACAGAACATGTTTTCTAGGTTAAATGAATCACCATAAAAATCAGCTAATTTCAGTGCATGTAGGATTTGTGTTAGTGAAAAGGGGAAGTGAGTAAGTTAAGGGTCTGTGTGGGGATATAGTATCAGAGGCAAGTAATGTGATGTTCTTAACTTATTTTGTGGAATGCATATATCGTTCTAGTTCTAATTATGTAACATTGAACAATATCACTCCAGTCAGGAAGCATTTGGTTGTAGGACAAAAGAATAAAACCAAAAAACTTAAAGAATAACTTTGCTAGGCTGATGATCTCTGATGACCAAGTCTTAACCACTTTATTTCGTGAAGATGTATTTGATTTCATAAGGTTCAATGCCCTTTGTGTTTTTCCCTCAAATCCTACATGCTTCCATGTTTCATCCCTGTAACTCTCTAATATTCTTTTATGGCTAATTAGTTACGTTTAATGTTTGTACCTGAAAATAGGAAGCAGGTTGCCCGGAAATTGAATGTTTTAAGAGACGCATATAATCCTTAAGCCTTGGAGCTTGCAACATGAGACTGACTTGATTAGATAGCCCATGTGAACTATAATTCAAAGTTTGCTGCAAAATAATGTATTGAGAGAATGTTCATCCAAATGCCTGAAGTCAAAAAGCTATTCAGATCTTATCCCATCATTGGCTGTAGCAGTGCTGACGTACTGCAGCCCGGAATCAACAGTGTATGAGACACTGGAAACGTCTTGCCTAGTCATTATTGGTTAAGCAGACAGTGGGCTCATATGTGAAAGGGGATTCCGACATCTCAGAAAAACCAAGGAAACAATTTAAGTCACCCTTTGTGAGAGGAACCTGGAACTGGGGGGTTGTGGGGGGAATTAAATAAATAAAAAGAAACTAAATAACCAGCTATAATTTTCCACCTGCTTAGCAACACCATCCGTCTTCATCTCTCTTAGTGGTTACTTCATCCTTCCCACTATTTGAAGATTGGCTGTCTGCACTAGATTAAAAAGGAAAAGACTATTTAGAGGGCACTATTGTACTAGTACCATTTGATGTGGTGTTTGGCACATACTGCCTGCTCAATAAATATCATTTAATGTTCAGTGTTTCTCACAAATAATGGAAAATGCCTACACCAGGTTTCCATATGCCTTCTGAGATTGAATTGTTCACGGAACTGACTCGAATAACTGTGACCAAATTTCAAATTACTGGTAAAGAAACACGGGCTCTGTACAAATCCCTTTGTTCGGTGTCTCCTCAGTAACATATGGAAGAGTCGATTCTTGAGAAGCAGATTTGTCTGAAGGGAGTATGGAGGATAGAAAATGCAAAAGCCATATCTTTTACATGCATATATATTTTACAATACAGGCATTGAGAAGAGTAGCATTCTTTTCTTTAACAGAACATAAAAAAATGTTTCTGAGAGGTGAAATAATATAATGCAATCATTATGTCCTTAGAAATGGTCACTGGAGGTAACAGGATGGGTTGATGTTAAGGAAGACAGGATCCTGGGAAATCAACAGGACGGTGTTAGCATCAAGCTAAAACTTGAACTAAGTGGTGCAGTAGAAATGGAAAGGAAATAAGACACAAGTGATACAGTTTTGAACAACTTGGGTGAGATATGTCATATAATTTAAACATATGTTAATATATTAATGAACAAGGAATATCATACAGTAAAATATTTTATTTAAAAACAGGAAAAAAATGAATGCTTATGAAGCTCAAATGGACATCTCTTATGGGCCAGAGCTGCCATTATCACGAGTCCTTCCATGTCACTAGATGAGTATGAATTTGAATGAGGGCTGTTAAATCCACCTCTTTAAAAAAATGTTCCTCCTTAGATTAAGGATACTCATTCTTTTCAGCAATAGATTTACATAGCTATGAAGGCCTTTGGGACATATGTAGATTTCAGATAAGTTATGGAATCTTGCTTGAGAACAGCTTGAGAAAATTATGATGGTGATACTAAGATCTTGTTAGTGTAAATTACATTTTTGATGATTTAAATTTTATAATAAAATAATTTGGCTTTATCTTTGATAGTTTAAATAACCTATGTACTGCATTATAAATACAACTTTAAGAAAATGGATACCCTGGACTTCACCCTCCAGGTTGAATGTATATTCACCTCCAGTAAATGTATATGATGTGCTTTTCTCACTGCTTTGATGACTAGAATATGGCAAAAGTGATGCTCATGAATACTTAAACTAAGTTACAAAATGATTATGTGAGAGGTTGCTTAGATTAGCTGGCTTTCTGTTGACTGAGTCTGTTTTCAGAGACAAACATTGGAAAGAAGAGGCCGACCCAACAAATGAGTGTGAATCGAGAATCAGGGAAAAAAATCAGCTAGATGAGAGAAAATGCTGTTTAATATCTACTACACACATGACATTCTCATTGGGTGTTCTCATTTTATATCAGTTTGATAAATGTATTTTTTTAATATGAAGCTAATCAAAGTAGAAAGGAATCATCCATGCAATATCACAATGAATGAACCCCTATTTTTCTGCCCTCTTAATAGGAGGAATTGTCACTGTTCAGATATATAAAACAACTAAAGGAAAGAAAAATAATGTGCAGATGTCTGAGGGAGCATTATCTTGAGTGAAAACAAAAGGCAAAATACTTTTTTAATACATATCATATAAATTGTGTCTGCCTTTTTGAGGTCCAAATCTTTCCATCATAAAATGAGTAGTGCTTGGCACGGACAAATGACTCTCTTCCTATTAATCCAAGAATTTCCATAAAAATTTTAGCACACTCATCATGATAGGGTTGTGAGTAAATTCAGTACTCTAATAAGATATAAGGAAAGTTGTGAGTCTTTCTTTTTTCCTTCTCATGGCTATTTTCCCCCTTTATACTTGCTGATCTGGATGGAATTTTAAAATATACGGTATTTTGTTATGGCACACTGATATTTGAAGACAAAAATTTTTGCATTCCAAATGACATGAGCCACAAGAATTTCTATATAGTAATGACTCAAATAAAATTCTAAACCCATCTAGGAGGACAACCAGTTTGTTGGATACTTGTCAAGTTGAAAATAGTCTGTAGTTCTTAAGTTGGATAAACACAGTATAAACAATAAATAACACGGGCAATGAGTCAAATTTATATCAGCCAAATGGTTGATTGTGGGCTACAGCTGTTAATGTTGTCCTAAATAAGTAGCTACCTTTCTTTTTGTTGTAGAAAAATCTCTGTGTATATTTAAGAAAGAATTATTAACCATAAAAGTTTTTAAAAGAAACGTCATAAGGCTTCTTTGAATATAGGAACTTCTAAAACCCCAACATCTCAAAATTATTATGTATAATATACATAAATAATTTAATTATATTTATAATTATACATTTAATATATAATAGCTTTTGTAACATATTATATATATCTATTTAGAGAAAATATATACAATTTGAAATCTGGTATGAAGGCATCCTTAATTTTCAATACAAGGTGCCACATAAAGTTAAAATACCGAGCAAATTTGATATAAAGAAATCATTTGTTTTCAATACAAGATGCCAGATTAAATTACCAGATAGGAGAGGGGCAGGAAGGCTGTAGTTCTCCATTTTAGAGTTCTGCCTTTACTCTTCTCTAGGCACCTGCTCTAAAGACAGAATGATTTGTCTTTCCTCTGGAAATAATCTCAGACTTTTCCTCTAATTACCAAAGAGCTAATAAAAAGACAACTTATTGGAAAAGCTTCAACTGAAACTCACCTGTAAGACCACGATCTGTCTGTAACATACAAACAAGATTCTGGAGAATTTGTATAATCTTAGCCATGAAGATTGTGGAATAAACATGAACAATAAAGCCAAACTAGAAAAAAAATGATTGGGGGGTGATGAAAGACTTTAGTGAAGAGCATTGACCATTGGTCACTCCAGATGGAAATTCTGGTCCACTAAAATTAAATGTGTAGAACTGACAAGAAAATTCATAGCTCAGATACTAGATTTACAGAAAATAGAAATGTCCTTTAGTCATCACTACTTTCCTTCTTTCTGCTATTTACCTCCTTTTTACTAACTTAATAACTTAATTATACAATTATTTTTTAATTTATCTTTTATTACTTTTATTATATACATTATCTATGGAACCCTTCAAATAGTTAATTTGGATTTTTTACCCTCTATTACATGCCTCTGTAAAAAAACATGGACATTTCACTTACCTCTGTCTTCTCAATATAATTTAATGGCAGCTTTTGGTTATATCAATGTGTATTATTTAACCCTTGTTATTTTAAACATTGTTTACTTCCAAGTGAATATAACATCCATTTTCTTGTACAGTGATTATTTTGGAGGAATCATCACCCTATGTCGTCATGCACTTAATTTTACATATGTATTTTTCACTCATTTATGCCTAACTCTCTGGTAAATTCTGAGACACCTGTGAAATAGTCTATATCAGATATTTTATTCTATTTTTCTTGCTCTTTTATTCTAGATTTTTATGTCTTTTTATTGTTGTCTGTATGGGTAGATCTCTGTGCACTTCTCTAGGATGCTCTTACATTTCCTATTTCCTTCATTTATCTTCCAGATTGTATTTTTTTTTTTTTACTGGCTATTATATCTTCATCTTTCTTTTTGTGGTTTTTGTTTTGGTTTTCCTATTTTGTATAGCATATACATACATAAAAAGTAAAGGTTTTGAGAACATTCAAGTCCAAAGGAAAAATGTTGCAAAGGGCTGAGCATAAAATGAACTAAATTCTTTCTCATGTGGAATTTCTATAACCAATTTTGATTGACAGTCATTTAATTGGAGGAACACTGACAAGTTGTTCTAAATTTTACTGCATCATTAGTTCCTCCCTCTATTTAATGAGAAATAGGTTGCCCTCTGTTTATAGTTTAAACCTAGCTTAAAATTTCCTAGAGGCTTTAGAAACAGATGGTGGCATCTGTTCAAAGCGGATATGATTATTAAAGTACAGAAATGCCTGATATTCAAGGTTTAATGCAGTTGATATAAATACTTCATATATCCAAAAAAATATATATATATATATAATATATATATTTGAAAGTTATTTCTAGGCTATAAAATGTAAATAACATAGACATATAAAACAAGAAAGATAGGTAAAAATTGATAACCCATAATTTATCTAACAAGACCAAAAGTTAGCGATGTATTTTGTTTCACTATTATAGGTATATGTATGTCCTCCTGAATTTTGAAGTGATTGTTTTCCAGTAATTAAAAATATACTTTTTGTATGTCCCTTTACAACAAAAATGCTTGTCATTGGTGCCTTATGTTGTCCTCCAACTCACTTATGCATATACTGCCAAAGGCATGATCAACTCAAGCTGGTTCACTAGCAGGTTTATCAATCTCCATTAAGCTCTGCATACTAAGGGTCTGGAAAAGAACACCAGGTATTCATTAGCCTACCTTACTTCACTATAGGTGTATGTGATAGCCAACTTCATGTGTCAACATGGCTGGGCCAGCATACCCAGACACTTGGTCAAATGACAATCTGGATGTTGCTGTGAAGAGATTTTTTAGAGATTAACATTTAAATCAGTCAGCTGAGTAAAACAGATTACCCTCCATAATGTGGGTGGGCCACATCCAGTCAATTGAAGGTCTAACAGGAAGTAGATGGATAGATGGGGTTCCTCCAGGAAAAGGGGATTCTGCCTCCAGGCGCCTCTGGACTCAACTGCAACATTACTCTTCCCTGCTCCTTCAGCTTCCCAGCCCACATGACAGATTTTGGACTTGGTAGCCCTCACACCTGTGTGAGCCAGCTTCTTAAAATACGTTTCTCTCTCTGCATATATTTACTCTGGAGAATCCTGAGTAACGCAGTGCGATGACTCCTGGTGCCAGTCTGAAAGACAAAGTTTAGAGATGTAAGAAAGTATTCCAAAGAAGAGTAAGTGTTAGAGTCACGGTTTGAAATTAGGTCTGTTTTCAACATTATTCTGGAGGATAATTATTCAGGCCATCCTAAATTTGAATAAAACTTTGTGGTCTCTTGGTCTCTAAATGAGATGTTCTATTGTATAGCTTTTGTAATTAATATGAATGGGTTGCAGTGCCTTATCAAAAGCACAGCTTTTATACTAAAGCAAAACCAGATAGAGTAAATATCCTTTCGCTCATTGAAATGGTCTGGAAAGGGATTTAGAGTCATTGTGTCCTAATACTGTTTTTCCATTCACTGAACAAAAATAAAGTGCAAAGTTACAGCCCCTGTGAACAGTCAGGCCTCAGAACTAAGTTAATAATATGGAAGTGCATCGAAATTTGTTGTATATTCAAAAATTATGTTCTTTTAATTCATTCTCTCTAATTCTAAATGCACCTCCCAGTATCTGTAATCCTTTGAACTATCAAAAGATTGTGGCTATCTATAGAGGGTAATAGCAACTCCAACTCATAAAATTTTTGAAATGAAAGAAAAGACTAATTCTGATTTTCAATATACAATTATTTTTATACAATAATAACAAACCAGATTGACATATTACAATTGAATATTTTGGATAAAAATATTAGTTTGCTTAACCCTCCTTCTGTTTGCCTGCCAACAAAATCTTTGAATTTTCTACTTAGAGCTCCTGCCTAGACTCAACTTCTCATGGCACCAAAATGAAGTTTTCTTTGTTCTGAATGTTTCTAAGAGCCCCTTAATTGTGCTGTTCCTAAGCTCAGAATGCTTGGCCCTTAAACCAAAACAAGTATCTCCCCACAACCCAACCATCACGCCTCAATTGTGTTTTGTAAAATGAAAGGGCCACAGAGGGATGGTTCTCTGCTGTACTGCAGACTCACAGTGTGCTTCGTTTTCCCCAAGCCCAAGCATATATCTCCACATGACGTTGAGAAGTGGTGTTCATGTACCTGCTGACTCTTTGCTTATGAGTAGCAGCATGAGTCTTCCGTGTGATACTTGCTGATGACACTCACAGGAAGTGTGGCTGCTCCTATGGAGTGCTTTTCTGTGCCATTTCATAACTGAAGGAATTGAATCAGCCACCATGGTGATGGAAGGATTGGTTTAGAACAACCAATAACGAGATGGGTCCATTGTCAGTGGGTGGGTGTCAAGTGCTCATGAGAGGACAGGATAGTGAAATCTAAAGGGTCTTATGGTTAGGTGGCTGCATAAACACAGACTACAGGTTATCTTGAACAGATATAGAAGCCAAACATACAAGAGCCATCAAATCCAATATTAGGTAGGTAATTTGTCAACCTGGTGACTGTGGAGTTCACAGAATACTGAAGGCTGAAAGATCTGCGGGTTGAGTGGAAACTGGATAGGAACAGAGTGAGTCTAAGTAATTGATGGGAGGATGAAAATGCAAACATACCACCACTTTCTATTGCCTTTATTTTTATTGAAGCCATCCAAGTAAACGTGAAGTATTATTTTATTGTGGTTTTGATTTTCATTTCCTTAGTGGTGAATGATGTTGAATGTCTTTTCTTGTACTTACTTGTTGCTATTTTTTATATCTTCTTTGAGAAATGTCTATTCAAGTCTTTTGAATATTTTTTAAATGTGTTGCTTGTCTTTTTGTTGGTGAGTTGTAATACTTTATATATTCTTTATATTAAGCTTTTACCAGATGTATAATTTGTAAATATTTTCCCCACTCTGTAGGTTATCTTTTCAATTTACTGATAATATCCTATGATGCAGAAAAGTTTATTTTTTATGAAGTCCAACTTATCTATGGTTTTTTTCGTTTATTTTGCTGTCAAAGCTAAGAATCCACTGCCAAATCACAGGCCATGAAGATTTACCTCTATGTTTGTTTCTAAGTTTTTTATAGTTTTATTTCTTATATTTAGGTTATTGATCAATTTTGAGTTAATCTTTAAATATGGAAGCAACTGTGGGTCCAATTTCATTCTTTTATACGTGGTTATCAAGTTCTGGGACTATTTATTGAAGTGACAGTTCTTTTCCCATTGAATGGTCTTTACACTGTTGTGAAAATTCAATTTTGGTTTGTTTCTGCATTTGGAATCCAGACTCAAAACTGAAACATCAATTCTTAACTGAATTCCCTGTCTGCCAGTCTTCCCTAAATGTTGGACATGCCAATCCCCACAATCTTCTTGTGAAGCATTTCCATAAAAGCCTTATTTCTTTATATCTAGTCCTTTTGTATACTGTTGGATATTTTTTCAGTGGATGACAAATGACAAAATGGATAATTTGTCAGTGGATAACCCTGACAAATGCACATTGTATGTCACTTTTCTCATGCTATTTTCAAGATACTCTTTAATTTTGGCTTTCAATAGGTAGTTTCCAGCAATCATTTCTTTAAATGTTTATGGTGGTACCCTTGGTGGCATCCCATAGGTCCCTTAAGCTCTAGCCTTTTTTCTTCATTGTGTGTGTGTGTGTTTCTTTGTGTATCTTGTAATTTTTTTTATTGTTCTTGTTGATAACTGAACATATTGAAAATTATAATCTGGTAATCTTGAAAATTCACCCCTCCCCCAGTGTTAGCTCTTGTTTTGATGAGGGTCAAGGTTATCCATTTGTTAGTGACCTTTCCAAACTACTTTTGCAATGACTGTATTCTGTGTTGTGTGTGGTCACTCAAAGCTGTTTCATTAAATTTGCAGTCAGTCAGTAACCTCAGAGAGATTTTCTTGAATGTCTGGATCTAATAAGATAGACTAACCAAAAATGTGTTCTGCCTCTTTGAATTATACTGACAGATGCTTCCCAGGGAGTCACTTCAGCCCAATGCAGTTGAAACAATGACCAGCCAGTGAACCTCTAGGCTGGTCAAAACACACAGCTCTAATTTTTAGAGTACGGGTCTTTATGTACATCCTGGCACTGGAAAACCATATTAGCGACGTGTAGGCTTCCCAGGACCAGAGACTTGAAATTGGGGAATGGTAGCTACTATGTGACACACTAAAATTCAAATTATACCAGCCCCTTTTTTCAATAAGTAGTTCCCTGAACACTATAAGTGTTCAACTAAGCATCAATGATCTGAAATATTTTATTCTGACATTTGTGGCTAGCTCAATAGTTGTTTCAGTGGAGGGACTGATTCGTGGAGCTTCCTACTAGACCAAGTTCTGTGATGATGCCCCCCATTATTTATATTATATATCTGTTCCATGGTATAATTTTGGAGGTCTTAATTTTTATGTGTACTTTGCTATTGTATTTTGCCATGTATAATGGGCACCCATGTTTTTGGCCCAAACTTTCAGGGGAAAAAAATCTTTTGTTTTAATTTTTTAATTCTAATTTTCATTTGTTTACATTTAGGTAGTTGTGTTTTGTATTATAAAGTAATTTTAGCATTTATTTTTTAACAGATTATGGTCCAAGAAATTTTGTGTAACAAATAATTACAAAACACAAGAACACATACAAGGTACAAAAAGTGTTACGTACCTATAAAAAGTTTAGGATACTTATGCATCATAAAAGGCCAAGAACTCATCATTGCAAGGTCCTCATAAGTTCAGCAAAACCAATTATTGTATTCCAGGGCATTATTTCGAATACAGATATCGTTATTGATTTCTAGAGTTTCACTTTTAACTCATAAGCAAAAATAAAAGAATTAAAAACATTTCTATAGATACAGAATTAACACTATGTGTGTACAATGCACATGCTTATTTTCCCCTCACTAATTGGGGCAAAAAACTGTGCATTATACATGGAAAAATATGGTATTTTTTGTTTGTGCCCAAGATTTTTCACATACATTCTTACTTGCAGAATAATCTCCCTAGTCCTAGGATTTTATTTCATGTTACTCAGCAATTCTTCTTCATATATAATCTATTGTTAGAATTATGTGTTTCCTTGATCATAAAAAATGTAGTTTTCTTTTTCTTTTCTTCATCCTTTTTCCCCCAATGTACTTTAGCTGGGTGGAATGGGCAGAGGCATAAATTCTCTTTTCTTAATTTCAACCCTAGACCACAGTCGATACTGTGAGTTCTTTTTTCTTTTTTTTTACAATTGGCATATTTTAATAAAAGAGAAACATTTTTAAGAACCAAAATATGCAATAAATTTAATGTAATATTTGGTGCTTGAAAATATATGTAAATCATCATCTATTCATAGTAATGGTAATTTATATAGTGAATAATAATTTTCCTACTTTATATCATAACATAGATAAGCATATACAAGTTATTATGGTAATTTCTTTCAAATAGTCACCTTAAGGAAAGAATTACATTTTCAAGCATTTCATTATGATGAAATAGTATAAATTGTTATGTAATAGTGTTATGCATATATAATTTATTTTATTTTACTTTTTTTTAAAGACAAGGGCCTACTGCAATTCTCAGACTTAATAAAAACACAACTTTATAATAAACATCATAAGCTTTACTTTGGGCACTCCTAATTTAACTGCTAAATTTATGTTAAAATTAATTCATGCTGTCTTTGAAGATCAGAGAAAATGCCACCTTCAATTTTGTTATACTTGGCTAATCCAAATATGATATTGAACTAATTTATTATAGCTACCTTACCTAGGGAGTATCATTTCTTGAATTCATATACTACCATGAGTACATTAAAAAAAAATTTCTAATGTTAAAATTTTGTATCTTAATATTTCTTCTTCTCTAGTTCTAAATCACCATGGATTATACATAAATAATTGGTCCTTAAGACATTAAAGCCTACTCTAAATCAAATTTTAAAATGTTTTGGATAGATATGCCTATGTAGCTAGAGGATTTAATAAAAATAAGAAAGATAGTAATTTAAGGGAAAAATCTGCAAATAGACTATAATATAATGTTAAAGTGCTTTGAATATTCTTGGGGAGAATTATAACTCCCTGCTTCCTTTCTTAGCATAAGTCTGATTTTAGATACAGTGGTGATAAAATGACATTACTCATAATATGAAGCTGTGCTCTTCTCTGCATTTCTTGAAAAAGTAGACATTCAGAGTAAAACCCAATTTAAAAAAATAAGTTAACTGTTTTAAAGAGGGGCAGTATATTTTAAGACTAGATTATGGAAATATAAGGTCTTTTTGAATTTATGGAAAAATATAATTGCACCACATAATCAAATGCAGATTCCCAAGAAGAGTGCTGCTAATGGTTTTTCTGAAATAATTCTACATAGTGAAATCCTCTTGTGGTATCATTAAATCATGTTTCCTACCTCCTAAAAAGAGAAGATGATTAAGGTCAGTGCTTCCATTAATTCAGAGGGTTTAGATTATGGGTAGAATTATTAGCGATATTTTATTTACTCAGAAACTACATACTATGTGAAGAAAAGGTGGGTATCACTTAGGGGAATTTAAAAGAGACAATATTTTTGACAACATATTGCTTAGTGTCCATTGTTCATGGGCATCAAATTAGTTTTGCACATCATATACCAAAACTTTAAAAAGTCATTTTTTCTAATTCACACAAGAAGCGTTAGCATCAGCCATAAGCCTACATTTATTTGTCCCCAATTTGTGTTATTTAAGCTCTCTTTAATCAAGTTGTTTTTTGCCATATAAAATTTTAGAAAATAAACTCCATAAATCCATGCATATATTAGCAACTAATATTTGATAAGGGAGCCAAGAATACTCAAGAAAAGACAGTCTCTTCAATAAATGATGCTGGTGAAATTGGATATCCACATGTAAAAGAATAAAACTAGACTCCTGTCATGCATGACTCATAAAAATTAATTCAAAATGGGTTAAAGACTTAAACAAAACCTGAAACTATAAATCTCCTTGAAGAAACCACAGGGGTAAACCTTGTTGACATGGGTATTTGCAATGAATTTTTGGAAATGACAGCTAAATCACAAGCAACTAAATAAAAAATGAACAAATGGGAATAATTCAAACTAAAAGCTTTGGGACAGTTAAAGAAACGATCAATAAAATCAAAAGGCAACCTACAGAATGGGAGAAAATCCTATACTTGATAAGGGGTTAATATCCAAAATATATAAAGAACTCATACAGCTCAACTCAATAGCATATCTATATCTATATATCTATATCTATCTATCTATATATATATAGATAGATACATATATATATCCATATATCCAATTAAAAAAACAGACAAATGACCTGAATAGACTTTTTTTTTCCCCAAAGAAGATATTCACATGGCCAACAGGTACATGAAAAAGTGTTCAACATCACTAATCATCAGGGAAGTACAAATCTAAGCCACAATGAGATATCATCTCACACCTGTTAGAATGGCTAGCATCAAAAAGAAAAGAGGTCACAAATGATACAAAGTTGAGGAGAAAGGGGACCCTCGTGCACTGTTGGTGGGAATGTAATTTGTTGCAGCCACTATGGAAAACAGTATGGAGGTTCCTCAAAAAAAAAAAAAAATAGGACTGCCATATGATGCAGCAATCCCACTTGTGGGTATATATAGGAAGCAAACAAAATTACTATGTTGAAGAGATACCTGTAGCCCTATGTTCATTGACCATCGTATTCTTTTTTCCTTTTTCAGTTTCATCTTCTCATTACCTGCCACTCCAACCACTGAAAAGTTAAATATTTTTAAGGATATGCTTGGTAATTACTGCTCTTAAGGAAGTCTTTTCTAAGGATTGTAGCTATCTGGAGATGATGAGATGATAGAGGTAGAGATAGAGATAGATAGAGAGAGAGAGAGAGAGAGAGAGAGAGAGAGAGAGAGATGCCATCACATCCCTCAGGCCCTGAGATCTTCTCTTTCTGCATTTGTTGTAATTTCTATAGGATATGTTCCTCAAATAGAGCGACAGCATGGTCATTATCATCATCATTATTCCTTTCATTGTAAGCCATCACCTGCATCCTCTCAATAAGTCCCTGAAAAATAACAAATCAACCATTAAATATTAAGATAGGGTCAGTGAATGCATGCAATTATGTTAAAAACATCATTAGCACCAGTAAAAGCAAAAATATACAAACAAAAAAACCCCCACATAATTTGTCAAAGTCTAACTCTGTAAAAATGAACATACATGTTTGTTTGTTTATTCATCCATGCACTTTCTCCTTTATGTATAAACACATTTGGCAGATGCTTAAAAATATCAATAACTACGTTTGATAAAAGGAAAAAAATCAATTTATAACAGGTATTTCCTGTTATTAAAGGATGTGTCTAAGCTGGAAGTAGAGACAACTTTCTCACTAGTTGCACAGACTGTGGTATTTCTACTGGTCCATACACATTAAGACAACTCTCCTGCAATTACTGGGTATTTCTTGAAAGCTCATACTGGGAAGAAAATACAGTATGTCAAAATACAAAATCAGATAGCTTCCAAAACTTTGAAGGAAATAAGTAGAAAAATCACCTAAAATTAATTGAGAGATCAGAAAACGAATGAATGCCTGAAACTTCATTCTGATAGGGAAACCACTATCTTTCTGTTTAACTCATCAGCTGTAAATATACACATATGTATACATGTGCATATATATAAATATATACACACACAAACACAGGTAAATATATATGTATATATATATATACTTGTAACTGTATATACTTGTAACTATATATACTCGTAAAAAATATATATGTATATATGTATACATATGTATATATATTTCCACTTATTGTTTCACAACCCAACATACTGACTTTTATTTCTGATTTTGTTTTGACAATCAAAAAATATAAAGCTACACTGTGAGATTAAATAATGTAACCATGTAGAAACTCCCCCAGAAACATACTAAAATTCATACTTTACAACAGAAATTCAAATAATGTTATCGTTAACAGAATTATGTGGATAAGAAATCAAATAGTTGTATTGAAGTTATCTCTTGTAGCAATAAAATAGAGTATCAACATAATTATATTAAAATATCTGCGAATCATTCCTGCTTTTCTGTTTCATAATATGTTAATGTTTGGGGGGAACGAAGTTACTTTTGTGGTTTGTTAGAGTTCTCTCCTTAATTTAGCAATGCTTATAAGTATTCTAAATATGTATTTTAAGTAATGCTAACTACCTCCAATATATAAATATAAAATTGAAGCAACTTTCCTGTTGTCATTATACAGAAAAAGATGGCATGTTTATAATTCTATTTTAAACAATATAAATTTTGTTTTAGTATATTTTTTTTATATTCTGAAATTGAGTTTTAGAATAAAAGTTTGGTATTATTAATTTTTTCTATATTGCGTTGTGTAAAACACATATCATATGTATAGTGATAAAGCACATTTGAAATAATATCTCCTACATTATATAAATTATACATCTTGTTTGGTCAAGGTAGTGTAAGCTTTTCTACAAGTTTGAAAAGATGCGCTATTTAAATATTGCAAAATCAGTAGAGCTAGATAATTTTGAGTAATTTTTGAACTTAGTCAACTTTATGTCACTGGATTCAAACTTTCGAAGTAAAATATAAATATTTAATGAAATGTTTTTTGCCGTTGAGATACTATTTAAGTTTGTTCTCTTTGGCATTTTCACTGACTGGTAAAAACGAATGTCCTTTTTTGCATAATGACACAGCTGTTTCTCAAATTTGGTGTCATTTATTTAAGTCATAATAGTAATTTCATATTATTACTTTGGGGATTAATTTTCCTTGTAAAGCACAAAATACAGTTTAATACAGGGCATAAGTCTTTCAGAATACAGCACTTTCCCTATAAAGCAATAAAAAAGTAATTGGAGGCTGAGCTGCTTATAGATGTTCATATAAATGTGTTAAAATAAATGTGTGTCAGCTACGAACTTCTGCATTTCTTAATATAAAACAAAACTTACGCTCAGCCATGAGAAACGAGTTTTTTTTCCTTCTAGAAAATGCTGTCACTATTTAAAAATTTCTTTCACTTTCATTTCAAAAGATATTTCATTCATAGCTTTGACCAAATTGAGAAAATTATCTCACAAATTTTTAATAGAAAAGGTTCTGAAATGCTTTGCTATATTTTTACAAAATATATTTCTTATTAATTTGCTTCCCCCAAAGTATATATTTAAAACATAACAAAATCAGTTATGGCCTGTTCTCGTAAATTGATTGATTTTCAAAAAATGCTTAGAGCTGCTTGGGCTTCCGTATCTCTCTGTGACAGACAGTTTTTATAATTTTGTTTTAAAAGTAATTTTACATTACTCAATTTGCCAATATTACTGGCTCTAAATTGTTTAAATAATCTCATTAACTACATGAGAATGTCCCTTTTTTAATTGGTGATATTGGTACTTTGTATTTTTAATAAATTTTCTTCCTCATTTTATAGAGAAATGATCAAACATAAGTATTGTTTTTCAAATAACTGTTTGTTTTACTATATTGTACATTTAATTTGTATTTTATTTATTTTTTATTATTTTCTCTATTTTACATTTGATACATTTTTTTCTGGCATTTTGAGATGAGATATTTCATCAATGATTTAATACCTTGTTTTAAAAAATATATGCACTTAAGGCTATAAATTTTCCTCTGAGCAAAGTGTAACTGTATCCAACAAGTTTCATATGTTGTTTCTGTCTTATCCCTCATTTAATTTTCTTTTAATATTCCTTATAAATCATAGGTTACTTAGAAGTGTTTTCTTCCACATGGGTGAAATTATCAATCTTTATTTGATTTTTCTAGATTAATTCTGTGGACAGAGAACATATTTTAATGATTTTAATAACTTATAATGCAGCATATAGTCAGTAACTGTATCTTATGCTATTGAAAGCAATTAAAAGTATCATTGGTATGTGTCATATCAAACTGTTTTGTGCCAAATGAGTGAAAATTTCAATTTATCTTTTTGTTTTTTATTTTTGCTAATTATACCTCACTTAACTCCAATGTAGACACAGAACATATTTTAGTAATTTCTGACACAAAAAATAGTCAGCATTGGTAACTATATCATATGCCATTGAAAACAATGAGAATTCTCATTGGTACATATTATATCAAAATTACTATGTTTCTCAGATATTTTATATTTTCCTTTTTAAAATTAATGTTATCTGCTCTTAAGAGATATGTTAGTCTTATAACATAATAATGGAGTGTGTTCACATCTAGTTTATTTTGTTTATATTGGGGAAATATTTTTTTTTTTAAGTTTTAGGAAAATGAGATTTAATAAAGATAAAATATTTTAGGGTACATCAGGAAACTCTACAAATTAATTATTCTAGTGGAAGCTGTTATTTAGAATATAAACCTTAGAATATAATGTAACATTACATAGATGTGAATATATTTTAACTCATACCTTTATAACTAAATATTTAAATGATCTCTTATAACATTGATCAATGATGTCTTTAGAAAATAGACCTTAACATTATGTCTTTGAGAACAGAAATCATTAAAATAAAATTTAATTAGCTATTTGATAAGGTATTTTTGTAATACATGGCTAGTCATGTTGCACAAAATAAAAAAAATGCATGTCTCATAATTATTTAATATATGTTATGCTAACACTGAAAATAGGTAATTTAATGTAATGTTTTACATATTATTTAATATACTATTAGAAGCTTTATTAAAAAATGGCAATTACAATTGGGAAAAAGAATTGGGTAGCATGAGGGCTATTACCATTGACTACCACAAGTGACTCAGAAGCAGAAATGAGCTAAGTCATTTCACCTTGTGGATAAAATGCAACATATCAGAATTCCTGATAAACATTCTAATTGTAGTTATTAGTAGGGTGTAAATGGAAAGTCTTGATTTTTTTTCTGTTTATTTTATTTTGTTTTATTTTTTCTAGCTGAGCCATCCTGCCACCTGTTGGCAGCTCAGCGACAACTCAGCTTTGGCCAGGAATAGAACCGCTGTTGTTCAGAGCTTGCACTCTTGAGAAAGCTCTTAACCAACTGAGCCACTCGGCCAGCCCTGGAAGGTCTTGATTTATAAAAAGCTCTTAGCAGTCCATACAGCACATATGGTGCATACTTGATCATCCATCAAGATAGCCTGTTATAAATAAATTTGTCCTTTATGGGTTTATGGGGTGCCTGATTGTCTAGAAAATGTGGCTATAAGGTGGTGATACTCAAAAATCCAAAAGATTCCTGTTGTGTACAATGTCCACATTTATACTACTCAGAACATATATCTTCTATTAAATCTCAAACCAAAGTGGCCCAAAAGTAGGCAGAAAGAAAGCATTTTGATGGAGTTGTCATGGCCTGTGACAAAACCATTGAATGAGGTTTGTGTCTATGATCATCACAGACACAGTGATTCATAGTGTCCATAGCTTCCTACTGTAGCTCATCACTGCTCAACATCCCCTCCACTGATAACCTAACCCCAGACGGTACTTGGAAGGCATTTCTCACCCCACTTGAGAATTACTGTATCTCTTCTCTAAAGGGAATTATGGGTAAATGTTCACTGAAGCATAACAATCAAACTGAAGAGTATGTTTTTTGTTGTTGCTTTTTTTGTTTGTTTTTAATACACAACTGAACAAACTACACAGTTTGAAAACCCCTATATAATTAAGTATCAGGTCAAGAAATGGAGTATTGCCCACACTGCAGAAGCCACCATAATTTTACACCTGAGTAGCTAAGCACTTTCTACTCCATGATGGTAAATTCCATCTTGCCTTCTAACACTGAATTAGTCTTGTCTGGTTTTAAGTTACTATAAAATTAATTATACAAAATTATACTTTGTGTTGCTCCTTTCCTTATCATTATCTCTTGAAAGTCATCCTTACTGAGTATAAGTATGTTTTGTTCATTTTCCATCATTATATTATCGATGAACATTTGGACTATTTCCAGTTATCTACTGTTATAAATAATGCTGCTTGCAACATCCTTGTGATGATGTCTTGTAGTCATAAACACTCAACGTATACCTGTGAGTAGAATTATCAAGCTTGAGTGAATATATTATTAAATTTACTAGAAAATGTCAAGTGATTTTCCAAAGTTGTTCCACTGATTTAAAATCTCATGACTAACATTTGACAATTCCAGGTGCCTCACATCCAATACCTGTGATTATTCATTCTGTTGTGCATAGTGATAGCTCATACTTGTTTTAATTTGTATTAATGAAATCATGACTTCCCATTAATTTGTTTTTAATTTACATTAAAACAATTGAAAATAAAATGAGGCCTTTTTTTTCAAATGTTTATTGGTCATTTGGATATACCATTTAATGAAGTGCCTGCAAAAACCCCTTGCACATTTTTCTCTGTTAATGTCTTTTTGCTATGGATTTGTAAATGCTTTTCATTGTTTTCCAGAAAAAGTGTTCCATTAAATTTTGCTTTCATAATGATGATTTTTACAACAAAAGTTAATTTTAATATAGTTCGATTTATTAACATTTTTTAAGTTGAATGGTGTTTGATTTCCAAATGAAATTAAGGTTTTGTACCCCAAATTCATAAGTTAGCTATTTCTAAAATAAGGCTCAGCATTAAACTGCCCAACATTCCGTGGCTTCAACCAACATGTAATTTTTTTCTAATGAGTATGTTAGAGGGTTAGTGTTGGCGGAGTGACTCTGCATCCCACTGTACACATCTGCTGCAGCTGTTGCCTCTGCTTCAAGCTTCAACTCTGTTGAGGTGGCCCCCCAAGTGCCTCTCATCCTCATCCTGGGACTGGAGGGCTTGCTGGTGTATGTTCTCTAGGTAAGAGACACAGAATAAGATGAAACACTCAAAGCCTTCCAGGTCCTGAGCTTGCAAACGGTACCCTGTCACTTCTGGCTTATTTTAATTAACAAAGCAAGTCAAATTATCAAATCTAAATTCAAGAGGGAACAGGAGGTGAATGTACTTTATCTCTTTATGGGGAGAAATGACAAAATCATATGCCAAAAACTTGGGTTAATAATGAAATCTATTTCATCAAAGTAGTGAAAATATTTTCATGTTATCTAATGTAACTATTTTTAATATTCTGTTTTAGATATAAGTTTGACCTAAATCTGATTTCTGGGAATGATTGAGGTATGCATCAAGTTTTATTTATTTACATTTTTATATGGATATTCCAATTTAATAATTACCATTTATTGAAAAGGCTGGCTGTCTTATACTGCTCTGAAAAGCCATTTTTA
>NW_017732388.1:391296-393278 GCF_001890085.2 Hipposideros armiger | reverse complement strand
TTAATATTTTCTATATTGTTTATATATGCACACACAACACACACACACACACACACACGCACACATAGAGTTTACTATTTACTATATTACTTTCTAACTCTCCCATTATAATGTAAGTTCCATATAGGAAAGGACTTGTCTATATTAATCATCTCTGATATTCTGACTCCTAGAAGAATTCTTGATTATATTTTTCCATAAGTGCTTATTAAGTATTTTTAAAAAACTGCTTACTACTTCTTATTCTCTTATAACACGTTCGTGCTATTAATGCATGTACTCCAGTATTAGCCTCCATTCCCCAGTGAGTTCTTGATCTTAACATCACCTGTTTAAAATCAAAATGTTTGCTCTATATTATTAAACATATGAAGACTTATCCTAATGCTTCCTTTATATGCAGAACATATGCCGCTTGAGCATCTGCTATAATTCCGAACTTCAATTCCTAAATAAACATTGTCAATGCATTTTGAAGGGTGACAATGTTGTCTTCAACACTCCTCAACTATATAATGCAATTTTGGTGACATATTTTCCTTGTCAAATGTTAGCTTACCATTCCTTATGCAACCTGCTGTTTTTATTTTTATTTTGAAGAGTATTATGCATAAATAATAGCAGCAATGTATTAGCTTAGAAATATATGCATGGAAAAACTAAAATCACTTCCCTATGACATGAAGCATATTCATAAGACTACAGCTTTAATCATATTATTTTATAGAAAGCAGACTGTAAATGATAGGAGATGGTTTTGATGTCAGTAAAATTTTATTCATTTTGAAATAGCTATCACTAGTTTTAGTTCAACAGTGGGTATGCTAATCGTGAGGAAATACCATAAACATATGCCATGATGCTAATGTCTCAGCTCTCCCATCCTCGGTGTGAGAATCAGAACAAAGCTTTGGATCAGTAAGCTCACTATGACAGAACGCGGGGCTAGTAATTCACAGAATAGTTTATTTTAGCCATTTGAAGACCATTGCGATTCTCTGATATAGGTAGACAAAAAATGCATACAAAACCATACATAAGCATTTTTCACTTTAATAATATATAACCTCAATAACTGAAACTTATAAGAAACACACACACATACACACACACACTCACACTCACATTCACTTACACACACTTTGTACAATGGAGAATTATTGCCAAATGCTAAGAGAATGTGGGAACTTCTCCTCCGATTATTTTATAAGTAGTGCTTTCTCCTGAATAATTTATAAAGTAGTTTTGAACTTTGACCTGATGTTCCATGAGGACCTTAAAGTTAACAAATTGAAATAATTATATTTTTAACCATCCCTTTAATAGATAATCAAATGCACTTCATAACAACCCTTCAATATAGGAGATATCATTCCCTTTGAGGTTAACTTTCCTAAGATTATTCCATTAGGAAACTTTGTAACTCCAGTTCATTAATTTATTAATTTACATTTTTATTTGTTCATTCAACATGCATTCATTAAATAGCATCTATAAGCTAAACATCATTCTTATTGTATAGAGTTTAGTACAGAATGGACAGTCCCTAAAAATACATATGTACACACACACACACACACACACACACACACACAATACAGAATGATCAAAAAATAATGAGAAGAAAGTTCCAGTGCAGGAGAACAATGTTGAGATAACCCAAACATGAAAAGTGATACATCCATTTTATTTAGAAATATGAAAGTCAATGATAATTTTGTGGATAAATATTGGGTTTTGTGATGTGGTATGACAATAAGAGTTATGAAAGAGAAAGGAACATAGAACTTCACAGGAAAAAAGTAGCGAGTAGCAGGGAAGTAGCTAGTAGTAGAAGAGTATGGGGAAAAGGAGATGCTTGCTTATTGCTGTGTGTGTGTGTGTGTGTGTGTGTGTGTGTGTGTGTGTGTGTTTCTATTTTAATGCGAAAGACTAGAACCCACTTCTATACGTGGATATAGTTGTACTGTGAAAGCAAGAAG
>NW_017732388.1:381663-389261 GCF_001890085.2 Hipposideros armiger | reverse complement strand
TGTGTGTGTGTGTGTGTGTGTGTATACGTGTATACAAAAATGTCTGTATGCCTTTTAGATGGTTTTCAAGTTTCTCTTTGTAAATAATTCTATAGAGAGTTTTTATATTTGCCTACAAACAATGAGATAAAAAATAAACTTTCAAGTAACTTTAGATATGAATACATTAATCTCTTCTGTAGGCAGGCTCACGCTGGTGAGTAAAATAGCAAATATGAATGTGTTATTTCCCTTTGCGGACTTTAGAAATACCTTTTCATCATCTTTAATCTCCTTATATTCACTTTTTAGATTCTATTTTCTCTGACTCTACTTTTAAACTCCAGTGTCTTTAGAAAATATCATTACTTCACTCTGCCCTATGTTTGAATTTATTGTTTGTTCTCATTGTTCTTTTGTTGTTTTTTTTTGTTTTTTGTTTTGAGAAAGGAACTTGGAAAATGTTTTCCATGGCAGTGGGAAATGATCAAATGAAAATTGTAGTAAAAACTAATACAGAAAAGGATAATGGGTCAAATAGGTTATACTGGGTCAAGAGACTCTGAAAATGCAATTTTCTTTTCTTTAACTAAAAAATAATGTATTTTTAAAAACCAATAAGGCATTTACAAGAAAAAAGAAAGCTAATAGAACAGGTACTATAAAAAGGGGAAATTAAAAAAAAAAAGAAAAGCTTAAGAGAGTTGAAGATTACCAGAAACATTAAACTCAGTGCCAGTTAGAATAGAACTATATCTTTAGTCTATTCTATTATAAAACATAATATAAAAAGCCATATAATTTTGATATTATAGATAGATAACACACTCACTAAAATTTGATTAGGTAATAACAATGCCTAATTGTCACCAACACCAAAGAAACTAGTGAATTATATAAAAATGCCTGTGAATTCATACTTACATGGCAAGGGGTGGGGAGGAAAATGACTGAAACTCTTAAAAATAAATTTACTTTAAAAATGCCTTAATTAAAAACTTAGATGTTGAAAAATTGAACTGAAAGCAGACTTATTTCAGGCTTTTTGGTATCTAGAGGTATATCACTATGTCCTAAAAATAATTTTCATCATGTGATACTAAAAAATAAACAAATAACCCACAAATTGGACACTTAAACTAATTCAGAGCCTTGATCCTTTTCATTTGGCCTGAGAGCAGAGAACTGTGTTATATTAGAAGTTTAGAATGCTTTTGAACATATAATATAAGTTTTGAAGGATGTATTAAATTGATACAAATTCCATGAAAAGATAACTAATTCAACACAACTGTTTTATACTTGTCATATAAAGCCATGACTATATTTGGATAGTATGATGCAGACCCCATGTGAAGCTATACAAAAACCTTTTGAAATGTCATGTCATTGTAAAAAGATCTAAGTTCTCTCTTAAAATGAGAAAACTAGTGACCTGGCTTCAACCGGTCTGAATTGTATCAAGCAACGCACCAAGCACACCTCTGGACTTCACTTCTTAAGCATCATTTGTGGACCTCTCAAGCAGGGACACATTTAGGTGAAGATTAGAGAAATATAGGAAATTATTAAATATATAGAACACTATATATCTGCTGCTGTGCTACCTCCAAGCTGTTATCTCACGTATCTTATGTACAGTGTTCTTTGCAGATGAGCCTCTGAATCAGGCCTGATACACGTTAAGTGAGAGAGTGGGGAGGTTCAGAGGAATTACCCTGATCAGTGTGGTTCAGGCTCTTATCTAAGCTGCTTAAATATGATTACAAGACCCTATTACTTATAATAATAACTCTGAGATCTATCCAGACTATGGAAATACCACTGAAAGCCTTCAACTTCTAGTGATCTATAGTATGTCTATTATCTTTTTAGTGTTGGTTTGTCCATTCATTATCCATTGCCAATTCTCTCCCAAACCAGGAAACATGTTTATTTAGCTATTCATACTTTTGAAAAAAGAACAAATAAACAACACTTTGTCTTGCAGATCATGTTCTTAAACTGTGTGATAGAATAATGGCTAATTTCTAGATCATATTAATAAATCACAATGAGTACTGTATGGTCGATATCATAATTGATCACCCCATTTTGCATGACACCCACTCTTGAAAAAAAACAAAACTCTTTAGAAATGACTGCTGTTTTGTTCAAATATTGAAAACAGAGCACTAGAAGATTTTTTTTCCTGAAAATATATAACTCATTAACATATATTTGATATTCCACTAAATATGAACTGAATTATAATATTTTAAAAGAATAAAAATAGAGATGAAAGAAGAGATTTCAGGTTGATTTTACAGATTAATTAATTACTAATTATCAGGAGAAATAAATAACATATAATGGAATCTCCGTATAATACTACAAATAAAGAATAATCATTGTTATTAGAAGAGTTCTGCTCTGTTATCAAATGTTTCTGAAGCCATTTGTGCTTTTCATTAATTTTAGCATTATTCATTAAAATGAAAAAAGACTTAACTACCAGAAGCCAAGAATCATTAGAGCATAAGACATATATTTAATAATAGTTTATGGCTGCACTAATATTTCCACAGTTTATATAAAACTGCCCTCTCTCCCTCCTCCCGCCATTTTAAGCAGCAGGCTATTAACAAGGGGGGACAGAGCTGACAGTGGAATTAATTCTGAGTTTATTATTTATCATATAACCTCTTCCTGTGATATCATTTCAGAAGATTCTAACACAACCAGTGTCAAATAAGCATTTACTATAAAATCATCACAGGTTAATTAACATTCACGCATATATAAGAATGAGACAGAGCGAGCATGGGTGCATAAAGGCTTCAGCAAGTCAGGTTTCTATCTGAGAATCAAAAAGTACAGAAAGTTGGAGAGGGGCCAGTTATGGTGTGCATGTGTGTGTGGTGGGTGATATGTTGCACAGTATTCTCAGCCTAACAATCTGTAGAAGAGAATAGTATAAATATCAAAGAAAAATTATGTATATATTTGGTCATTCAATCTATTTTGCTGGGATAATATGAACTCCCTGTGTTAAAAATACAAGCTAATTCAAAAGTATTTTTGCACTGCCTTAGTTTATTTCACTTCTGTAAACATATATCTATATCTATATCTATATCTATATCTACATCTATATCTATATCTATATCTATATCTATATCTATATCATCTATCTATATCTATATCTATATCTATATCTATACAGTTTATGATTGTGTGATTCAAAATTAGTTCCCCTAATAGTTGGTAAGATAATTTATGTGATATTGGTATGCTTAGACCTTCTGATCCCATCAAAAACTTCCAATCAATGCATTTATCTTTTGTCCTTCCACTGTGCCTCCACTAAGCCAGTGTCTAATGATTAAACTACACCATCTTCTTTCTCTGGCCCTGCTGCCAGGCTGTGTTCCATTGTTTTCCAGTGGTCAGCATAATATGATTGGATTGGCCTGCTCATTGCTTCTGGATGAGCTCTTTTCAGCTACAAACAACCTTTTGTTATATTCCCTATAGTGTGAATTCTAAATCTGTTGTATTTTTCTGTATATCTGTACAAGAGGCTTATTGAGAAAATTTAGGTTATCTGAGTGTTTTCCTCCAATTCTTATTTCTTCACTGCAAAATACCTATTTTTTTAAACTTATATTGAATTTCTCTTCTTTACACTCACGTTCCTTTCTAGCTTTCATAAATATTTTGTTTGACCAATTAGTCTCTTGATATCTTGCTCTTGATCCATCAGATTTTTTTATCTGCAGTGAATCAATCACTCCATGCATTTCACATGCTTTTATCTATGATGGTATTGCTAATTAGCATTCCTTCTTACAATTGAACTATAATTATTAAGCAAGAAGTATTGATTCAAGTCAACTATTTACACACACAGTTACTCGCATAGTCTTTTTGGAATGTGTCTCCTTGCCTATCACTATATTGAAATTTTACTATGTTACTAAATGTTACTATTACATAGATGAAAATCCAAAGTGACACCATCATCCATTCATGCATTCAACAAACATTTATTGACTCTGCTTTTAAAACAGGGTTGAACGAGAGAGATTGGTCATTGACCGTAGAAAGCTTACATTCAAATAAGGTGGGTAGAATGTAAGCGGAAACGTAAATTATCTTTCAGGTGATAATAAGCACTATGGATAAACAAAGCCTGGCCTGTGAGTAAAGGAATGTAGAGTGTTCTTATAGATATTATAGATAGTGAGACCAGAAAGGCCTCTGCTCTGTGACAACCTTTCAACCAAAATCTGCAGAAAAGGAGAGCGTCCTCCTAAGGGAATGGGGAGACAAGGTGTCTAAGGCACAGGTAAGGCTGTTCTGCCCAGGGAACTTTTGGAGGGACAACCATCAGGTCAGGGGAGAGTGTTAGGAGATGAGACCAATTCTGTGGGCTCACAGTAAAAGGATGGATTCTGTTTCATGTGGGACGAGAAGTCATTTCTAGATTAAGCACAAGCGATCCATATTCTGATATAAATTATAAAAGCAACCCTCTGAGTGTTGTGTGGAAAGTTAGTAATGGAGGAGGAAGGGGAAAACTCTTCGCGTTGTTGAATGCCCTTAAGCTGTTGGCCTTTGGTAAAGTAATTCTCTTTCTTCTTGGTTTCCACTGTGGTGTCCTGGGCTGGTCCCCCCTTTGCCTCCCTAGGTCTTTACTTTTTTTGTTTTGAATTTTCTGTTCTCTAAGTATAAATGTCAGAGCTTCATCTTTATTGGTTAATCAGAACATTTTTCTATTTTTCCAGCATCATTTTCCTGAATATGCCAACTTAACAACAGGGGTAGTTCTGAGAAATGCGTAGGTAGGTGGCTTTGTCATTGTGTGAACATCATAGAGTACATTTTACTCAGACCTAGCCGGTGAGGCCCACAACTGTGACTAGAATATATGTGCTGTAATTCTATTCCATTGGCAGCACAATAACTGTGTTTACACCAGTATCTTGTCATCACCACAAATCAGACAAAAATAATTTCAGTGTGAGCCCCCAAGTTGGCTTTTCTTTCCATAATGCAAGTGCCTGGCCTAAGCTTTGATTGCTGAAGTATCCATTTCAAAGAGGCATCCACTTCAACACAGGTTGTCCATATGTCTCATCTCGTATAAACACATTGCCAGCCACAGACTAGACAAAGAGCCAGACTAGACACCTCCCCACACTGAGGCTCCCTTTGTTTTGTTTTTTTAGAAACCTAGGTAGATTTCTATAACTGACCATTTGGGCTATAAATTCTTGTGCTTTAAATTCCTGTTCTTATGTTTAAATGTCCCAATAAAGAGTGAGCCCATGAAACTTTGGGCCCCCCACCCTCAACCCCAATAAAAGCAGAACCCCAGGCCCATTCTCTCTCTCTCTGTCTCTCTCTCTCTCTNTGTGTGTGTGTGTGTGTGTGTGTGTTTCTATTTTAATGCGAAAGACTAGAACCCACTTCTATACGTGGATATAGTTGTACTGTGAAAGCAAGAAGTTGAATATACAGTTGAGATAGGATAATAGAGATGCCTGGCTCTGTAATATATGTTCATCCTACTAAAAGTCTCAGGCTCCTATTTAACCAGTGCACTGAGAAAAAGTTTACAAAATTATTTCCTTTTACTATTCAGAAGCTTTTTCATTTTTCATTTCAATTTCATGCAATTGTTACCACACTACAATTTTCTCAAAGTGGGAAATACTAGATTTTTGTGAGCAGAAATAATCCACTTTAAAGTTCATATTTTGTAATAAATTATAACTATTTTTCTGTATATAGAAGGCAATGTGATGAAAACATGGAATTCACTGATGTTAAATTCATTTTTAATGGATGAATGACATCCATGCATATTACGGTCCAAATTTTGAAATCTGCAAAACAGAAAAAGTCCTAAGGAAGAAACAGTTTTCGTGTAGTGGTAAAAACAGCAGAGGAAAAATGGATTACAAGGTCATGAAGCAAAGGAAAATTATTCTGAAAACTAGCAACATAAGATATCCCGTAGCCCTGAAGGTAAATAGCTAATTGTCAAATATAGAAGTAAAATGGGAATGCAACTCTTAAAACATGATTTTTGTCTTTTACTCAATTTCATAATTTAATGGAACTAAATATTTTATTGATTATACTATTTCAGTACCTACTCGAAATGATGAAGCACTTTAGCTCTCCCTCAACTTAAATGTACTTTATTACTTTATTAACTTATTTGACAAATTAACTAGAAGTCTAACTCCTGTCAAGAACTCTGCAAAGTATTATAGATACATAGATGACCCATTTTATGAGGGGATTTACTAGCTAGGGAGGAATATGCATATAAACTGCTAAGCTGCAATAAAATTTGCTAAGTATAATTGCAGAGATTGCAAAATAAGCAATGAGTGAAGACAGGACTAAGAAATTACATATTTATAAAGTTGAAGAATACTTTATTGAGAAGGTAATATGTAGATGCCCCCTGAGGAATCAGTAAGAAAATCT
The DNA here is from genome assembly GCF_001890085.2 of Hipposideros armiger. Taxonomy (NCBI): domain Eukaryota; kingdom Metazoa; phylum Chordata; class Mammalia; order Chiroptera; family Hipposideridae; genus Hipposideros; species Hipposideros armiger. The sequence continues at coordinate 382,796 of NW_017732388.1, read as the reverse complement.
TCCCAGCCATTAAGAATGAGGAAGATAGATTTTCTAGGGAGAAGAGGTAGTTAACTCAATGGAACATTTTATTGGTCAAGATGCACCAAGGGTGGTTGTAAGTTAGCTTCTGTTGTGCTGCAAAGGAGATGTACTTGTTCTAGAAAAGCATATGTAGAGGTAAACTTTCTAAACAGACTGTTTCCCAGAGGGAGATAAAGACTGATATTTAAAGCACTTGGTTCTTCCTACAGATGATGTTATTAGGGTTTTATTGAACTAATTATCAGAGCATTTTAATCTTCCACATGCATGATCACTATTCAATTTGTCTGAATTTAATCATTGATTTTAAGATTTTCAAAAATAACTGTTGTCAGTTTTAGATTCAACACCACTCCCTCCTCTTGACTGACATCTAGTGGAAGACATTATCAGTGGGAAAGTCATCGGGGAAAATAAGTTGAGACCAAATCACTGAAGATCAATGTCAAAGGAGCTACCTTTCCGGATCACTATATTTTGTAGAATGAGTAAGACTGTTCACATTTCATTACTATAGTACACTAACCTGTGCTTTAAGTGTATTTTCTATAGTAATTTTAATATATTTCCCTATATTCCCTAGTACCCTACTAACAGTATTCTTCACTTATATTGCATCACTGGCAGAAAAGCATCTTTCTCCTCATTACAGTTTTCATCTCTTGCTAATTCTGGAACATAACATGCATATATAATTTAACATGATCTCAAATTAACTTACTCAAGCATATCTTAGAATATGAGGACACTATTTAATGGTGTTTATTTTTCTGTCATATCTAATTTTTAGACTCCTATAAATGAGGATAAATCAGAATATGAATTTAAGTGTAAAGGACTTAACATAAATATCATGCAAAATATATACATTTCACATATGAAATTAACCAATGTGTTACTGTGGATAAAGCATAGAAGTAAATGTGAATAGGCTTAAATAACATATTAAAGAGACTTAGTCAAGGTAAGATTTAATTCTAGGAAAGTAATTGTTGACTTTCATAGTTTCATTACCAATAGCTCTTTGCTGAGAAAAGTGAGTAAACATGTATTTATGATTCACTCTGGCATTTTTAGGTCCATCATTGTGTGTGTGTGTGTGTGTGTGT
>NW_017732388.1:349771-378428 GCF_001890085.2 Hipposideros armiger | reverse complement strand
ACCTTGATGCGTGCACTCTGACATGCCCTTTTATAGTTGAGGGTCTATGAGTAATTAACTTTTTTTTTCTTCAAAGTTTCCTGGTAGTTATGGCTGAAGGGTGTCTTGCAATTGTAATAAGAACCACGAGTGTGGATCCAGTCCTGACACTAGTTTAAGAAAGGCGGATGCCTGTGGGAAGCTCACGGGGCCCAGCTGAGTGCCCCCTGGCATATCTAGCCAATAGCACTGCTATTGATAAGACTAACACCAGCACAAAAGAATAATGTTACATGGCTATGAACTCACTAGGCCATAGGAATTGTTAAGCTCTGTTACAATCTTATGAGACCACCTTTGTATATGCCATTCATCATTGACTGAAATTTCCTTATGTGGCACATGACTGTACTTCGAACTTTTCGGTGTACACCTCATTTACATATAAGAACACACAGTTCGATATAAGGCCAAAAGAACTAATGACATTCTTACTGCTTTGCAGGTAGGAGTTCTCTCTCAAAATCTCTCTCTCAAAATCTCTCTCTCTCTCCCTCTCTCTTTCATGCTCTTATGTGTATTTGTGAGTGTGTGTGTGTATATACATACAAAATATTTAGCTGGATTGTGCCTAAATTGGGAACTGAATGGACACCCCTCTTGCAAACATTAAGGAAAACCTACTCTCTAAGATTGCAATGCTGCTTGAAATGTTTGACAGTAAGTGTAAAGGTTGAGAAGGAACATAAGAAAAGGAAGAATTTAAAGACTTACAGGCTTTACTGGATCAGAGCTGAACCCAGGACCCAGACAGGAGGAAAATGCTCAGGAGTAAAAAGGCAGTAAGTGCTCAGGAAATATTTTTATCAGTACCTTCCTCAGCACTGTGAGTCCCGAAAAAACATTTTTAAGTTGTGAACTCATGTTAAAAGTATTATTAAATATTAATTACAAGCTACATATTTGTTAAGAAATATTAATGAAAGTTGAATGGAATCCAGATTAGAAAACTCAAAAGCCCTGTAGAAACTTTTAAAATACTTATATAGGAGGATTTATTATAACTTATAAATTACAAGTTTGTGAGAAACGTCTCCTTTGAATTAAAAAGTGAGTGACTACCACTCCATATGTATGACCTGTCTCAGAGGAAGGTATAAATCTAACTTTTTATTTCATTTACTGCACAGTGTTCCACACTGTGTAACCTAGTGATGGGTTTTATATGTTTTCCATATTCTTATTTTTCAAACAATGTTGGGATTAACTTTTCTACACGTATTCCCTTTCTGCACTTAACCAATCTCTCATGAGTACAGACATGGAGTAGGGGCACACCTAGGATTCCTGTTTTAAAAAATCTATACAAATACCAACTTACTGATTTCTATTTTTTTCACTCAAGAATGCAGTCTCTTTCTGAATATTATTTATAAAAAATAAGTTTTCTGATTTTGTCTAGTAGTTTTGTATTGTTAAAATTTTTAAGTAGGAGTCAGTCTAGGCAGAATGAGCCAAGCTAATCAACACATTTTATAATTTGTCTCCCCCAGGTCCCTATATCCATACTATCATTATTAATATGTAAGGCCATGTACCTTAACTTGATTAAATGCAATGGGGTATTTTAACCCCAAACTAAGCCTTTACACAGGCCCTCCCTCTGCTGTGATTTGGTGGTTAAGCCTTCTTTGCCCTCCTCACTGCTTTAGGCTCCCTAAGAAGAAGTAGGTCATGGAAAATAAAAGGGGTCTTCAACACAATTTTGTCTCCAAACTCTCCATTGCGTTTACAGGGTGTCTGATAGTGTCTCAACAGGACCATTGCCCTTCTGCTGTGGCTTATTCATATTCCTAAATCTCTTAGCCCTGTTTATCAGAAGTTCACCTACGTTTTCTGCTGGAGGCCTGATAATCATGCCGAGAAATAAATAAATAAATAAATAAATAAATAAATAAATAAATAAATAAATAAATAAATAATTAAACCCTTAATTTGATCCCATACACTACATTGTGTGTGAGAAATGTTAACATTGTACAGTTTGATTTTGTGACCATTCCATTGTATATTATATCATTAAAGATTTATATTTTTTTCTAACACACTGTTTTTATTTAGCAATTAAAGTTAGTTTCTCATAATTTTGTATGTTTTCTACACACCACATTTTCACATTATTTTTATTGAATTTTATTTATTAAATTTATTGGGGTGACATTGGTTAGTAAAATTATATAGGTTGCAAGTGTACAGTTCTGTAATATATCACCTATATATCACATTGTGTGTTAACTACCCAGAGTCAGCTCTCCTTCCGTCACCATATATTTGACCCCCATTTGCCCTCTTCTACCATCCCCTCCCCCCTTACCCCCTGGTAACCACTAAACTGCTGTCAATGCCTGTGAGTTTTTGTTTCTTTGTTTGTTTGTCTTGTTCCTTTGTGGCTTTCAGTTTTATATCCCATATATGAGTGAAGTCATATCATTTTTGCCTTTTTCTGTCCGACTTAGTTTGCTTGGCAAGATAAATTCAGGATCCATCCACGTTGTCGAAAATGGCAGTATTTCTTCTTTTTTCATGGCCAAGTAACATTCCATTGAACCACATCTTCTTTATCCAATTGTCTTGAAGGACACTTTGGTTTCATGTCTTGGCCACTGTGTACATATATTTTTTGCGGGTAAATATTTTCAGATTTTTGGAGTAGAGGCTCAGAAAGATTGCTGGGTCATATGGTAATTCTATTTTTTTATTTTTTGAGGAGCTTCCATGCTGCTTTCCATAGTGGCTGTACTGATTTACATTCCCACCAGCAATGTATGAAGGTTCGTTTATCTCCACAGTCTGTCCAAAACTTGTTATTATTTGTCATGTTGATGATAGCTATTCTAACAGGTGTGAGGTGATATCTCATTGTGATTTTGATTTGTATTTCTCTGATGATTAGTGATGTTGAGAATTTTTTCATATATCTGTTGGCCATTTGTATGTCTTCTTGGGAGAAGTGTCTGTTCAGGTCCTCTGCCAATTTTTTATTTGGATTATTTGTTTGTTTTTCTTGATTATATTTTATTTCTGACTTTCTTGGAATGTTAGCATTTCCATCTCTCATAGTTTGGCAAATTCACATCTGTTTGTATTTTTTATGTGACTTTAAAAGAAAATTATCTATCAGTTTAAATTAATACATTTTTATCAACTTTAAGTTTTATTTCATATTTATCGACTTTGGCTTAGGGTTTTTACATATGTATTTTTGTATGTTTTGCTACTGTATATACTTGATAAATCATGAGAAAGCAGTTGATTTTCAAAATCTATATAAATAACTTGTTAGTGTATAAAAACAAAATGTGGAGTTGAAAACCAATGTTAAACTAACACTAGCATTTAGGCTAGTATTAGATCTACTTCTGTGTCACAAATACATCTATCCTGAGGTATACCTCCCTTAATAATTGCATCACAATTACATTCTCATAAAGCTGTCCAAGTAAAAGGATTATTTAAAAAATTCTCATTTAATTTAAGAAAATTGAACTCTGGGAGGAATTAGAAGCAGAATACTATCTTTGAGATCATGAAAGTATATAAAAAATACTTGTCCTCAGAAAAACATAGATTTCATCTTAATATTTCAGAATGCACTAACAGGAATTAAGAAAATTTCACAATATATATGAGAGAAAGATAAATTATAATTAGTAATATTTTATCATTAAGTGTTTAAACTCATGAATTTGCATAGAAGCACAAAAAACACCATTTTTGAAAGTAAAACAAGAAAAATGAAGAAAATTAATACTGAAAATACCACAGAAATTTTAAGAAAAATAAAACAAAAGAAGGAAAAAATGTATTAATATGAAAGAAATAGAAGGTGTAATGTCATTCAAAGAGCAGAGGATATATAAAGCACATAATTGAAGATGCAACTAATGAATATGAGTCTCTGAAGAGGAAAAGCAAAGCCATTTCAAAAGCACTATACAAATATTAAGAACAAATATTAAAAGCTAAATTAATTATCAAGTTATTTTAAAAATGAAACTAAATTTTGAAAGTGCACACCAAGGATTCTTGGAAGGCAGGTAAACAGATCAAGTTAATTGTAAAATAAAAATAAAAGTAAACAAAAACTTAGAAGGGAATCATACTTTTTCAACAGCAGCTCTTCATTCCAGAAGATAATTAAGTAACTTATTTAAGATAGTTTCGGAAAAAATTATAAACCTAGAATATATTTAAAAACACTCCCATTCAAAATTAAAGACTCCAGATATACTGTTATCAACATGTAACATTCCTAGATATTTTACTTTTGAGCCTTCCTAAGAAATCAACTATCGAAAGATCTTCAAACAACAAAAACGAGTAGAAAAAAATGTTAACATAAAAACTTTTGGTGATCTCTACATATGTATTTAATTTTGCAAGAAGATTAAAATATAGTTACAAATAAAAGATTGCATGCAATAGATGCTTTATCTGATAAGATAGAGCCAGTGCAATTATCAAAACATATGAGAAGAGAACAGATAGAACTCATCAAAAATTATTATTCTTTCTAAAAGCCTTATTATTATTATTAACTGTATATAAATCAGGTTCTGAGTAAATAAGAACAAATGGGGAAACAAAGCTTTCTATGTAATTTAAAAAGTGCTTAGGGTAGAAAAACAATAAATAGTATTAAACAAGTGTGACAGGATATTTCATAAAAGTGTTATTATAAACATAAACATTAGAAAAATATACATATATTTACTAAAAATGAAAAGTGTACCTTAATAAAGGGACAGCAAGTATAAGAACATAGCAAAGACCATTGTAGAACTGATTATAAATAGATAATATGCAAAATTATATGATGGAAGTGAGGTGAAAAGTATCAACAATGTCAATAAAATTAATAGTAAAAGTCTAAACTCATCAATTAAAATATTTTCAGATTGATTATCAAAGTAAAATGTAAAATGCTTGTATATGGATATAATACACCTAGAAATGTTTAAATGGCTGAACCAATGGTCAAATACATACCAGGAAGATGTAGATAAACAAAAGTAGGGATTACACTCATGATATTTGATAAGGTAGATTTGGATCATATATCATTAGATGAGACAAAAGAGGGCATTTTTTCTGGCACAGGTTACAAATAACAAGGTTATATAGTGTATATTATTAATTATTCATCTAAAGCCAACACAGTTCCAGTTTTTATAAATCAAACTGTAGATGATGCAAGGGAAAAAAATGACAGTGACAATAGACATCTTTCATACTTCTCTCAATTTAAATACAAAAAGTGAAGAAAAAGCTGTATTAGTAGAGTAGACTTAAACCACATAGCTACAATAGGTAAAAGAGATCTTATGTATAACTCTGGAACTTGGATCCTGGGATAGATAATTTGATTTGTCAGTTTGGCTAGACCACAGTCCTTAAATAGTTGGCCAAACATTGTTGTAGGTATTTTTGTGAGGGTGTTTTTAAATGAGATTAACATTTATAAATTGGTGGGCTTTGAGAAAAACAGATTGTCCTCCATATGTTGGTGGGCCTCATCCAATCAGTTGAAGGCCTGATTGAATAAAGGGACTGACTCTCTCCTGAGTAAGAGAGGATTCCTCAGCAGATAGCCTTCAGACTTGAATTCGATCATCATCCTTTCTGAGTTTTCATCTTGCTGGCTCACAATGCAGATTTTAGACATGCCAGCTTCTTGAATTGTGTGAGCCAATTCCTTATAATAAGTAGCCTTCTGTATACACACACATCCTATGTGTTCTCTTTCTCTGGAGAACCATGACTGATACAGCTTTTCAGTAAGATAGCACACCTTCTTTTTAAGGATCTGCAGCATTGTCATAAACAACAAAGAAAAAATGGTTGTATTTTAGTATGCAAATTGAATAGGCCACTAATATAAAATGGTGTTAAGAAAATGGGGGAATTCAAGGACAGTTTCTCTGCTCATGTCATGTAACATGAAAGTAGGGCCATTCTTGCAAAAGTTGTTGAAAGAACACTCTATAGAGAGAAATTAGAATTAAAAAAAAATCCTTTGGATTAAAAAGAAAAACAAAACAAAACAAAAAAATAAACAAAGAAACAAACAAAACTCAACCTTTTTCAGGAACAAAGAAAGCTTGTGTGTCTTGAACAGCATGAGAGGAAGGGACAGCGATACAAAATTATAATGTAAGAAGGGTGGGCAAGGGCCAAACCATATATTTATTGGGTTGTCGGAAAAGTCACGATGCATTTTTGCAACAGAAAATATAAAAAATACGTCATGACTTTTCTGGCAACTCAATAGATCACATTGGGGGAAAAAACGTAATGTATTTCTAGACTAATCATTATCATGGGAGTGTTAAATGATTTAATAGCAAGATTTACTTGATATTTTAAAAATTATATTGTAGAATATATTTGTAGAAATAAAGTAAGAAGTAAAACAAAGACACCAGTAATTAAGTCATAGCATGTGGTGACTTGGTAAAGTTAGAAACAGTAGATACACAGAGCAGTCAACCCATTCAACTTGTTTTGCAAGTAAGATCAACCAAGTCTACTGATAGATTAGCTATAGGGTTAAAAGATAAATCAAGAATGATAGAGACAAGTGCTCAGGTGTTTGCATTGTTGTGGTGTATTTGTGTAATAACTGATGAGATAATTACCTACGTGAGCATTACAAAAAGGCAGATAATCAGAATTGGGAGACCAGTTAATATGTCCTCTAAGAAAGGATATCTAAGCTACACCAAAGGGCTAACAAAAATTGAGCAACAATTATTTCAGTTGAGGAGTCATACACATTTCTAGGTGTAATATATATATATATAGTGACTCAGAGACTGATATCAGAGAAAATATTGATTATGCAATTAAATTGAATCACTTATAAAATAAGGCTGGAGAAGTAATCAGGAGCCTATTATGATGGGTCATGTTGAGGCATATTAAGGAATCTGGACATTATTCAGAGAGCAGTAGATAACTCTTAAAAGTTATTAAATTGGGGAGTGGCATGATCAGGTTTGCTATTCAAAAGACCATAGCAGCTGTACTTTAAGAAATAGATTAGAGAAAAAGAATACCAGATTGAAGGGAAAAAAAAAAATCCAGTTAGGCATTTGTTGCAGGAAACTAGATGGAATGATGGTGCTCCAAACTAGGGTGAAAAATAGAGGTAAGAGAGCACCGTGGGGGAAAGTACATGATTTAGCCATTGATATATGATAATAGTCATGGTGATTTTTATAAGTTAAATTCCTTATCAGATATTCATATTGGGCTTTCATAAAAAACAAGTAACAAAGTCATGGGCTTGCTTTGAAGTAAGCCAGAAAATAGCACAGAAAATAGAACTAATAAGATGGTGATAACATTGATAATTCTTAGATATGAATGGCAAGCTATGAATTACTGTAGTATTCTCTCCATTTTTGTTTTGTGCTTTTAAATTTCTATTTAATATGTTTACAAAATAGAAAAAATACTACAAATGTATAGAAAATAAGTGAGGCTATTTATACATCGTACGTCTGGTAGTAATAGGAGCAGTAGATGAGGGTAGGATTTCCGGCCACGTACTTGCAGTGCAGCTACGGGGTTTCCCACACACCTCATCAGAGACCATGGCGGCTTTCACCTGCAGCGTGGCCTGCAGGGCGCCTGCAGGCAGGAAGGGAAGGTGCTGGGGCGCACCAGGCCAGAGGCTCTGCAGCCTGTCATTACTGTGCCGCGTGGTTCCTCAGAGGGAGACTCCCAGAGGTTTGGACGTGAGGAGTTTCTCCAACCACAATTACAATAACTTCCAGTTTTTAAGATTCAGATTTATAAATCTTCCTGATAATTGCCTTTTCCCAATTAGACAGATGATGTTTCAATGAATTGAGGACTAGAGAAAGTGTGAGCTTATTATTGAGCTGTGGCTGTGTATGTCAGTAACAATCTGCAAGTAATAAGATAACAACACCTAAATAAACGAAGTCACTGGTCTCTGACACGGTTTAAAATAAGCATTACTTTAGAACTTGCTTACTTATATCACAGGATATAAGGGAAAACATTTCTATGCAGCCTAATTTCTAAAAAACTAATTTTTATAGATTATTTTCACCCTAACATAGTAGAGCTGTCAAGAAAAAAAAAAAAAGTACCTTGGAAACATTACTTAAAAACATGTGAAAATAACTCTATTGCATTTTAATTAGTAAATTGGAAGATTAGAAGACATATAAAAAATGTGTAGATTTTATTTATACATATGCATTAATATTGCATATTGTACCCTTTGTATTTTACAAATGTGGATCTATTCATATAAACTGTAAATGATGGGTCTGAGTACACATACATTTTTGGTTATTTAAAATAAGACCTTAAAACGATAATACATAATATTTTAGTAAAGGTAAAATACTTTAGCCATTTTAATTCTACTCTGTCCATGTTTTTTTTTTTGTAGATATAATACAAAAATTGGGGGAAAACATTCTGTATTAAATAAAATTACAAATGATACAACCATAATGAATAAAATTTAACATCTATCAAACGACTAAAATTTGGGTAAAATTAGGATAAAACCAGATGAAATGGTTCTGAAAAGGAAAAAGAAAAAGAAAAACTGACCAGTGGTACTTTATAGGTTTACAGATGTGGATGGGTCATGGAAAACGAGAGGGTCTCTAGTCTGACACATTACCACATCACAGGCAACGGTTACCAAGAAAAGTGACATTCAGGTGAGATCATGAAAGAAAAGAAAGCAACTGCCAGTGACCTCTGTAATTGCTTTTGCAATCAGTTAGAGTAACGAATGTGCTGTAAATCAGCAGAGCGCTGGGACTAGAGTAAGTCAGTGGCATGGTGATATTCTTACCTAGAGCTTATCCCAAAAGGAGTTTCCAACATGCAGTGAGTTTCAGCCCATTGAAAGAAGACCTAAATGATGAGAAATAATCTATTAAAAAATATATAAAAATTAAACTTACCAGCTCCCCCAACCCAGGCTACTTTATCAAATGCAAGTACTTTGGTGGAGTGAATAGAGACTAAGACAAATCTGGTCATATTCCAATATTGCTATTAAGCAGGAAGTATATCCGTGAACAGATGCCACCAACCAAGAAAATGGAATAAACAAATACAGTCAAGAAAAATACAAGAAAAAAGACTGTATAACAAAGGAAGAAAATTATCATGGCTCAGAATACAATTTGAACCAGATAACGATGACTCATTTTAAAGGACATGGAATATTTTTATAAATAAATAAATTATATATATATATATATATATATATACATATATATATGTATATATATATATATATGAAAGAAGGATGAATTACTACAGAAAATAAATTAGATGAAAATGCACTAAAAGGATTCCATGAAGAAATAGAAGATAAGCCTATTTTAATTATTTCATTTAACAAAATGAAAGCTATGTGTTACAGAAAGAAACATCAGAGCTGGCTAAAAATAAATTCATGCTTGTAATGAATCTGTTTTTATGATTTGACACAAAATGAAAAGGTAGCAGGAATAAAAATTATTAGGGAAGACGATAACTGTATTCAGAAAAATGGGGACTCCACATAAGCATAATTGGTATTTCTGAAAAATAGAATATCATTACATAATAAATGAAAATAGTAAATGACTATAATGCACAACTGTATTTTCAAAAAGAATTGAAACATTTAAAATCAATTAGGAAGATATGAGTAGCTTAATAAATGTTAAAAGTAAGGAAATGGTCTTTTTGTTTCACAGAAGATGTAAATCTCCAAAAGGATAGAATCTATTCTGTTGGCCTCATATATCCCTGTAGCATAAATTTAAGTTCAGAAAATAAGGGAGAACATTAATGCCATTTGAATAAAAGAACCCTTGTAAAAATAGTGTACTATTTTTTGTCATTAAACAGTAAAGAAAATAATTTTCCTTTTATGAAGTCAACATAACAACATTATAAAGATGAGTCAAAGTGAAATACCTACACATGGACCACACACACACAGTCTACTTCAGGTTAACTCTCCAAAATTTTATGTTATTAATTTTACAAATAAATGAGAAAAACACATGAAGTATTTAACCCACCTCCCTTGAAAGTGTATGCTTATTTTATGTTGGCTAGTATAATAATTAAATATTATTATTATTATTATTGATAAAAAGTATTAGCAGCAGAATTTTGCACCTCCCTATCCTAGTTCATATTTTGAGGTCCTAAACTTCACTCCCTCAGAATGTGACTATATTTCAGAATAGGATTTTTTTTTTTTTTTTTTTTTTTTAGCTGAGCCATCCTGCCACCTGTTGGCAGCTCAGCAGCAGCTCAGCTCAGGCTGGGACTCAAACCGCTGTTGCTCAGAGCTCGTCAAAATAGGATTTTTAGAAGAGGTAATTAAGGTTAAATGTGGTCATTACGGTAGATTCTAATCCAATATGATTGGTGTTCTGAAATTCCTCAAATTATCTTGCTTGCTGACATCATGCCATCGTATATTCAGTTTGTTATACATTTATTCACATGTGTACATATTAGGAATTTAATTTTGAGGGTACAGGGCTATAGTATATGCCCATCAGGAAGCCATGGACAGGAATATCTGGAAAAGGTTTTCTGTGGCTTCTTGAAATGATGACAAATTTCAGGTCCTGAAAATGACTGAGGAAGTATCCAAAAAACACAGTTGGCTCTGAGACCCCAGATGTTATTGATAAATATTTCAAAGTAAGGAGCACTATCTTATTCTTATCATTATGTTGTAGTTTGTTTGTTTTTTACATTAGAATTTTCAGAATCAAGTCCCAATTATCCATCTTGCCATGCTGACTGATACTTTCCACTCTTTCTATGACATTTGGATAAATGGAGTCAGTTATGTTTATAATCAATAATGCGGTATTATAGTATATTCTCCTAAAGTTCACCCCACTATGCACAGTTTTTCATTGGGGAAATAGGGTTGAGGCAAACCATCAGAAACATTTTCAGGGATACACACACAGAATTGATAGTAACCTAATAAAACGACAGCACAAATTTATAATTGCTAACAGTTAAATGCATAAATATGATAAATATAGCATTTCACCTTGTAAATGCCTAGAAAGTTTTTTCTAAGTGAATAGCAGAGGAATTGCAACCTATTAGTTATCATTCATATATAATATGAATAGATGGTGGAAGGGTTATATGAAATTAAATGGTAAGTTGTAACACCAGATGGAGATGGGGTTGGCTTGTAGCACATGTGATGAACTGAAGTAAGTAATACATAGTTTGATGCTGTGTGCGTAGGTGTATTTGTGTGTACGTGTATGCCTGTGCTTTTGTGTATTCCTAGAAGGAAGGTGGAATTTTCTCTGATCACCTAGTGATTCTTGCAGATGAAATCACACAAAAACAAATGCAAAATTAGCCTTTTGCTCAAAGTAGTTCCTAATATATCAATCGTGTTGAAGCGAATTCCTGTTAAAGCACTGTAGTTGAATAAACTATATAGAGAAAATTCCTCGTAAGTGAAAAAAATAGGGTATTTATGGAAAGTCTCTATGAAAGCAAGATGCTAAAAATTATATCTATTTAGGTTAGGGGGAGACAACATAAAAATAAAAAGAAACTTCATACAAACTGCCTAGGTACTCAAGTTGTTTCTTTTGTATCTTTGACTTCTTGATTTACCTAAAGGTGTCAAATTTTAAGTGTTATTTTACACTATCAACGTAATTTATGCAAGGTGGAAAAAAGGGTTTCTAACTAGAATATCCATTTTCCAAAAAAAGAAATTGGTACTCTATGTTTCAATAAATAGGCACATTTATTTATTTTTTAGTTAAGTAAATGATTTGAATATTGTTTAAAATGATTTTCCTCTTTAAACACTTTTTTGGGAATACTGGTCAATAATTTTGTCCATCATATTAGATTAGATGGCTCAGTATACTGTACCATAATTAACAGTAGCTCTTTGTAGCAAACAACCCACAATCTCAGTAACATCGCTTTCCAAGGCAAGTTGAACCATTATCCTTGACGGCACATCTCCAGTTAGTATATATAGATTTTCCCAAATTAGTCAGATAATTGTGGCCTCTTTGATCTTAAGATACACAGCCACGGTAGTCACTGAAGAGTGAGCAAATGGGATATTAGATGGTACAAAGGTTGCATGGCCTGGAAGTGCTAGTTCCATTAGAATTCAATCAAAAGAGTTTAATCTAACCAAAATGGATCTGGGAAACAGAGGGACAATAAATAATGTGACTAATAGATATCCCGTTATGGAAATAAATTTGGAAACACAAAAATGTATAATATTCTTGAAAAATATTGTATCAAAATTTATTGTAGTAGAGGTACAAAGTCTAACAGATCTATCACCATGTGAAACATAAAGTTCTTAAAGAATAACTCTCCCAAAAGAGCAGACTAGAATATTTCTAACAATTCTAGTCAGTCTGTTAAAGGCAGATAACCCCCGTGCATGTTCACTGCTTTTGAAAACAGTTAATGAGGAAAATCATATAAATTATATTTATTTAAAAGTTCAGGGCTAATTAAGATTACATAAAACATAAAAATAACCAAAAATAACCAATTTTACACATTAAACATAAACATTTTAACCTGAAAGTACTAAAGAATGGAAGGTGAAGATTTTTCTCTGATCAAAAATATTTAAAGGTACAAAGTAAAAGATTGATAGATAAGAAACTCAGAAAACACTATGTCCAGCTCATATCACAGAAATACAGAGAGAGAGAGAGCAAGAGAGAGAGAGAGAGAGAGAGAGAGAGAGAGAGAGAGAGAGAGAGAGAGGTTTTAATATATAGCAGACCCCTAGGAATAGAGAAGAAAACAAAAACACCAATAACTCAGTAGAAAATGATAAAACAGTTTTTCATTATTTCTGCTAGTTAGGCTTGCTACTACAACTCATAAGCCATAGTTTAACATGCACAGTGAAAACAGCTTTCTCATGCAAGTCTGTTTTGGGTTGTGTGACTCTGAGCCATCTTTCATAATGGGATTCAGGGGTCTGGTTTCCTTCATTTTGGTCTCTCTCATCTCAAGATGTTGTCTGAAGAGTTACAATCAGAGTAGAAAATGAAATGAATAGTTCACACTGACTGTTAGCATCTCAAAAGTGGCTGTTGAGAGTTGAGCTAAGCTACTCCATGGTAGTACCGCCTTAGTATCCATTTTATTTGGCCAAGCCGCCTGTTAGGGTCATAAACTGACACTAGCCCTCTCGTGCAAGCACACACCCAAGGTCACAGTGCACAGAGTCACAAGCAAATGTGTTTCTTATATGACTCACAACAGACCTTGTGATAAACTGTCTCCCCTACAGCCCAGTACCTTCTCCTTTTGTGCCCCTTAGATAAGATACCCCAAGGAGATTACCAAAATCTACTCTTTTAGGTTGGACTAATCCAGCCTTAACCAGGAACACAAAAGCACTAAACCCATGGACCCCACTTAATGCATGTGCTGTCTCTGCCTGCACCCTGCATGCACCTATTCATGGGGTCCCTCCAAGTGTGCCTTGGACTTCCTCCATGGCCTCTGAATCTTAAAATTCTCTATTTCAGTTTCCCTTTTGGTTTTGTTGAACTGAGGCTCACCATCCTACACCCTGTGCTTCACTTAACAAATGTAAGTTTAATAAAATCATAACAGTGATACAGATCATTTACCCATAGAATTCATTAGTTAAGAGAAGGACAAATGAATACAGAATTGTTGAATCATTTTGAAAAACTAATGAAAGATTGCTTCAGACAGGTATATCAATTGACATTCAACCCGACAGTTGAATGTTTACTGAGTGATTGATTTATATAGAGCCAAATTCATATCACAGACTACTTTCTGTCTCAAGAGAGAAAATAGTGCTCCTTTCGAATGAATGAATTAAGACACAGATAATGGGCTAAAATATTAGTTGTTTCCTGTTGTGGGACAGTAGACACAATATCACATGTGATGTGTTATTGTCAAATGTTTTTAATTTGGATTTAAGCAAGCTGGTAGACACAGTGTTTGTTGTGTAAATAATGGAGATGAGAGAAGAGTAACTAAATGACTCATAAGTACACATTTTAAAAGTTCTAGAAGATGGTAAATACTACATCTCAGGTGTCTTCAAAAACTAATCACTAAGAAATGTGCTGTTCAGAATTAAAAGACTTAAGGGATACAATGACAAGATGCAGTGTGGTTCTGAATAGGATCCATGTTTGGATAAGTCAATTATAAAGAAAAGTGTTCGCTATATTAGATGCATGTTAGCCTGAATTTTATTAAATCAAATTTTATTAAATATTATTGTTTTTTGACTATGTAGAGAAATAGTTTTATTTTATTTAAAAATATAATCATACTTCTGATGTTTTTAGTGATCAAAGAAGATAAAAAATGTACAGAGGTTGCACAATGAATAGTCACAAAATGCTATGTAAATTATATATAATAATTATGTTATACATGTACCAATATGCTAATGAAACTTTCATTGGAACATAGAGATATATATGTAAACATTTCTTATTGTATTTCCCTTCCCTTTTATTAATTCATACATTCTTATTTTTATACATTGAACATTTTCGTTACAAGTGATTTTATATCCAAAGAAAAACCTGATTTCTCATAAAAATATTCCACCACTTTTTGATGCTAATTTTATGTCTCATAATATTTTAACCATTATGGAAAACATAACAGTAACAAATTAGTAAATTCAGGGTACAAAAAGAGTCTGTCAAGATAGTTGTCTTTTTCCCCAAGTATTTCTATTTAAAATGTTACAGCGCTTGGGAATGTAAGCCCTTCATGATACTGACTAAAGAATGAATGATTAATTTGGGACTTCATATTGATGTTTCATAGAACTTTTAGGTCACATAAACATCCAAAGGTGTATGCACTCAATGAAGTATTGCCCTGCAGGGATATTGGAAATTAATGGATTCTTCATTTTGTCATATAAAAAAAAGGTCATCTAATAATGATGTGATATTAATGACTTTGCTTTAGTTTGTGTATATGGGTATGCTATTCAAATAATATAAAGAAAAAAAGCAATTGTAGTACTGAAAGATAATGAGAATTATTCTGTTTAGTAGAAAAACATATTCTGTGTTTTATACACAAATATCCTCATCATCAATTTGCACTCTTGTACGTTTGAGAATTTAGATTCCCTTTTACAGTATTAAATTGGACTGCTTCATGAATATAAAATGACAAAGAGCCGTCCTTTTAAAGGAACAGCTAAAGGAAATGGTGAGTTGGCTCATTCAGATTTCATGAGAAATCGTGTCTCAGCAAGATTCTACTTTTTTTTTTCTCCCCAGTTAAAAAAACACACACAAAATGAACCTTTAAGAATAAGTAATACATTAAATATGGCTAAACTTATTTGCTTGATGATTACATCATGTATATATATATTTTTAAATGTTCACAATATTAACTTAAACTCCATTTTGTACAAGCATTTTCTACCTTCTCTATTACTTCACAAGTATCTTTTATAAATAGTATAAACATTTTACTGAATATAAGCATCTTTGTTATTAATAATAGTAAGAGAGAACACACTAGACTTAAGAAAAAATCCTGTTTAACAATTCCTTAATAACAAAATCTGCCCACTTATTTGCATGTGTTTTGAATATAGTTATGAGAAATGACATACACGTACAAGTATGAAGTACAATATTCTGCACTAGATGTTTCAAGTGTACTATTAATTAATATCTTTACAATGATTATACAGATTATGCATTATTATCCCCATTCTGCAAATGATAAACGTAAGGCAAAGAAACTTTCTCAGAGGCACACCTAACAGACAGCAAGAGGATTTGAGCCTAAGCCTGTAATTCCAAGTGCAGCCTGCTGGTGCACTCAAGGTCGCATGACACTCCAGAGGAGATTTTTCTTACATTATTTTCATCTAAATAAGTGCAGCAAACAAATATTAAAAGATAAATGTAAAAACCTTTATCTGTTGGCTTCCGCTCCTAAAGGAATTTTATCCGTCACTAAATTTTGCATAATACTGTACAGATAATGTCTCTTTTAGGTATATTCACTCAGAGTTAATGCTGCATTAAACAAACACATTTTGGCACAATAAATATTGTATAGTATTTGTTTCTTATACCATGTCAATATGGGGAAAATCAATTAAGAAAAATAATGAAGTATCGACTCACAAAAATGTTTTGATTATTTAATTCTCTGATTTCCTTTTCTCTTCATAAGCTCATATATTTAGTGAGAAAGGTTATAATTTCCACTTTAAAAAATCATGGACATACACAAATTAAAAGTTTTAATAGAATTTACAGTTTTCATTAAGTTAAGCAGTTTTTTCAAAGCCAAATCAACATGGCAGATTACACATAACATTTTCTTTGCTTTTGCTTTTGATTTGCCATATCGATTCCAAATAATTTTTCAGAAATGGTCATATAATTTCATTAATTTTAATAATTTGTTTTCATGGTAAATACAAATAAGTGTATTTCTAGAAATAATACAATTTTAATAAGTATCACATAAATATAAATTTTATGAAATTGTAAATATGCCTTATGAATCCTAAATTAGTTTTCATAACCCTGATTGCGTTTTTATTTGTCTTCATGAACTTTGCTGATTATTAGACTTTTTGGATCCCTTTTACTCAAACTCCTCCTTTGTGTTGATTTTAAATGTATTTATTTATGTGTCTATGGAAATATATGTATATATATGTGTGTGTGTGTGTGTGTGTGTGTGTGTGTGTGCACGCATATGTATGTAAACACACAAATATGTGTGTCCTGCTTCTAGATGTGTGTATGTTATTAACATATTCTTACCTCCTTTTTTTCTTCTTGGTTTGTCGTATTCCTACACATTTTTTCTCTCTCAAAAAGTTATTATTTTACAAATGTGAAAATATTTTCCTGATATAAAAGATATTCAAGCCTAAGGGTGGGTGAGAAAATGAAAAAGGTTGGTAATGTCAGGAGAATAAGGCATTCACAGGCAGCTACAAAGGTAATTCTGTATTAAATATTAAAAAAAGAGATATTCAATATTATATATTAAAAGAAGAAATGTGTAAAGCCTATATGGAAATAAAACACTACCAATACAATAAAAAATGAAAAAAAGTCTCTAGGAATAAAACTATTATGTGTAACAAGAGGTATGTAATGTATTTTCAAGGACTCTCACCTTAAAATAAAAGCAAGTGGAATATACTTTAGTGCCTCTCAAAACTATTTTCTACAAACCGATGTTTCAAAGAATAAAATATGAGTTCAGCCTCTACCATAGCAATGTTTAAAGTGTAGGAAAGAAATATGCCTATGTTAATAAGCCCACTGTTCTCTTATAGTACTATTTCTATTTAGCAATATTAATGACCCTTATCTTAACTTTTCCTGGAAATGGTCCCTTACATATATCTTAACCTACTTGAAGGAACAAAACAAACTGCGAAAATTGGTTGTTTCAGTATTTAAACATTGTTTGCTCTTCACACCTTCTTAAAGTATAGAGTACTAATGGTTATTGGACATAGAAAAATTAGAAGCAAAATTTTTCAAAAACTTCAGAATTTCCATACATATTACATATATAATATATTATGTATATATAATATATATTGTGTATATATATTATATACATTATGTATTTATATTATGTATTATGTATTAATATGTATATCAAAGGTAACTTCTCCATCTCTGTTGCCTAAGCATCTTGTAGCTAGTTAATATGTTTGATTTAAATGGTTAGTAATTAAGCCAGTTAAAAGCTCTGGCCCTGAGAAAGGACCATTATAATTCTAAGACTGATTGAGCTTCCCTCAGCATGTGATGTGGTTGGCTACCCTTCCTTTGGAAAACTCTCGTTCCATCTTTTTTTCTCCATCATTTCTTCCTATTTTTCTCCTCTTTTTCTAGCTACTGATCCCCAGTCTTGTATGATAATCACTATCCTTTTGTCTATCCCTGAAGTCTAAAAGTTTTAAGCAGTGCTATTCACTAGAATCTTTTGTGATAATGGAAATGTCATATAAACCAAGATACTAGCCAATAGCAGCATCTGGCTATGGTGCTCTCACAGTGTGATTAGTGCATCTGAGAAAGACTTTCAAATTTTAATATTAATTAACTAAAAAAATAACCACAGGTCACTAGTGACTACTGTAATGGACAGCCTAGCTTTAGAGGTAACAACTCAATCATTTCTATCTTTTCAAATAACACACACTTCCCAGGTCATCTAATGTGTTCCCTTTGCTTGCATACTCATTTTTATGTTGATTAATTTCAAAATGATATATCTAGGTAAGAATTTGCCATCAGTTCAGTAAATGATATAGCCATACACTTATATGGCCAAGCCAGAATACAAAATTGTGTTTTTGACCCTGCAACATCTCCCATATCTTCTCATTTGTAAATTTCTGTCCATTCTACTTCCATTTTTTTTGTCAATCCCATTTTATTCTCCATTGTCATTACTTTATTCAGACCATAGCAGCCTACTATCCAAATTAGAACAATGGTATCTTAAGAGGCCTTGTTGATTCTACTTTGCTCCCATAAAACCCATCTCAATGGTATAACTGAGTATTAGTTATCTACTTCACAAATATATTTAGCAGATTCTTATACCTAAAACATCCACTCACTCTTCATTGCTTTCAGAATACAAGTTCTTTATCTGATTTGTTTTCTTTTTCATCTCTCCAGAATTTAGTCACATTCTTAAATGCCATCCGATGGTCTCATATTGAAATCACTTTAGTTATGAAAGTGCGGCATAACATGGACTCACACACAGGGCCCCAGCATCATTTGAGGGACCAGGTACAAAATGAAAGAGCCCTGGTGCACTTGTTCAAATAGCTGGTAAACAATTTAATTGATGGTATTAAGATCTAACTGAAAACTTTTTCCCTACTTCCAAGGTGTCTCTCTTAATCCATCATGGTGTTTTTTTATTTGCTATTTAATTGATTGATGATTCTGCCTCCCTACCCAGAGTGGAGCACCCAAGAGATGGGAACCTCTGGGTCAGTGGTGGACACGAGGCTGACTCCCACCTTGTGACTCTGGGCATGTGTGTGGCACTGCTGTCCCATGGCAGAGATGGCCGTCATCATTCTCTGCCCCAAGGCTGCAGGGGATGCTTGCTAACCTTGACCCTCCCTGCACCCATATCCAGATGCCCACCAAATGTAAGTGTGGCAGAGTTCACTGGATTGGGGCTATGGAAATGAAGCCACCTGGGGCTCCTGGGTGCCAGGGATAGGGGAGCAGCTATAGATAACTTTTTTAGGAAGACGGGGAGGCAGTAGGAACCTATTGTGAATGCTCTATTGTCTCACCAGACTTCTCTTAAAAATAAATTCAAAGATTAAATTATTACGTATTTCAAGATGACAAGCTCAGATCATTAAAATTCAAGTATGGAGCCCCTCTAAGAAGAGGTCCCTAAAGCCTCCTTGCTTTCAGAGTCAGGTCTTCGTACGTGCTCTCCCCCTTCTCTAGAACATTTATCCTCTTCTTTCCCATAAACCCCAATGCCCTTTATAAAATTGGCCTTACTCATACTTTGGGTATTATACAGGTCAATCTATAATGCTTTTTCACCTACCCCTTTCAAAAGGCTTGAAATCTCTGTATTTCTGATATCAAACTCATGGTATTGATGTAGGTAAAGGGCATGTTTTCTTGGATCAGGATCACCCACGTGGGTTAAAATGACAGTACCCAGTTAACTGGCTTGTGATGTGTTACAAATCAGCCTTGCTTCAGCAAGTGACTCAGTTCTGCTGCAGCAAAATTGGATTTGTAATTGGACATACAGATTTATATGAATACTAAAGGAAGTATTATGTGGTAATGGTTAGAATATTGTCTAGCACAGAATAACTGCTCAACAAATACAAACTAAAAATAACAATAATAAAGATGATAATTTATTTTATTCGTATAACTTTTAACTCTGCATTCTGTGCACATGTCTTTATCATTTGAACATAAGATCTGTAAAAATGAAGACAAGACTATTTTATTCTTTATTGGATAACAAGTACATAATGTATTTTTATTCTTTATTATATACCAAGCACATAACATATAGTATATTTAACAAAATATTTTTTTAAATATCAGTTAAATAAATAAACAAATGCATGCATAAATAAACGAAAATTTTCACGGAACTTACCAAAGTGACTGATTAAAGTATTTCATTATTTATATGCTCGATCTTTTATATTTCTAATACAGTGCTTAATTTGCCTGTAATAGAGATAGAATAATTTATTGCATAATCATTTAGTGTGTTCATTACATACATACATACACACACACCCATACAAACACGTAGATATTCTTTGGAAATTGAATGGCCATCTCCAATTTGATAATTCACTGGAAGAACACATAAGAATCCATAAACATCAAGTTGTACTCATGGCTAAGTTGATGACAGTAACAGATACAGAACAAAAGAAGCAGAAAACAAAAGTACATTGGGTGGAATCCAGAAAGAGAAGGCACAGGCCTCCAAGTTCATCCTCATCTAGTGCCACACACAACATGCTTTCTTCCTAGAAGCATACTATGGGAAAATGTGTGGATTGCCTTTGGCAGTGGAAACCTATTAAGTCTAAGAACCTGGGGATTTATGGAGGGCAGGTCCCATGGGCACATCCTATTAAAGTCCCAGCCATGGCAACGAAATGTCAGGACCCCCAACATCCAAAGAAAGTGCCCATTATCGATCTTGTGGTTTGTTCACACAAGCCTGACAAGCTGGTGCAGAATGGCACATTGTTCTAGGTGTAAATATACAATTGTGAACCTTGGACATTAAAAATCCACCGTGGGCTACATTCCCAGGGGTTGGCCAATAATGATGTCATGTTCCCTTGGAGATATGCAATATGCAACAGGTGAGCACTGATACCTATTATATTAACTCTTTCCTGACATGTAAAGTAATAATATTAATTATAATAGCAACAGGCTCAGTCTAGGAAATTTGGAAAAACCCCAAAGAACGATTAGTATTTTAAATGTTATTTGTATAGGTATGTATTTTTATGTAGTTTCATTTTATTATTATTATTTTCTTTATACATTTTAATCATGTCAGTTTTGAAGGCTTTATTTTTTTATATGAATATATTTGTAACTAACTGCCAAAATCTTTATAAGTTTTATAAGTTTTCATTTTGATTCAATATAAACATGATGTTTGCTGAACTGTTCCTTTTTATGTTCAAGTCATTATTACTTTTTAAGTTTTGTAAGTGCTACGTTTATTCCTAATTTTTTCTATATTTATTGTAATTTCCTAAGGCTATCTTCAGAGAAAAGATTGTTGGTCAACCGTCACAAACATTTGATAAAGTCTGTATTTGACTCTGGTTTCTGGCCTGGCATATAAGGAGCTTGGAAGTCATCACTCTGTCCTAATAACAAGGAAAACTGTAGTTATAAGATCAGCAGCATTAACATGTTTTTAGAAATGCAAATTCTTGAGTCTTGCCCAGAACAAAAAGACAGAAACTCTGGGGTGGGGCCCAGCAATCTGTGTTTTAACAAGCCATCCTGGTGATTTCAGTGCTGGCCGAAGGAAGCAGCTGGGGACAGCTGCAGGTCCTCAAATGAACAGCCAGTTTTTAGAAAAGGGAAGGGAAAGCAGAGAAATGAATAGAGAAATCTAAAGTGAATATGATTTTTATAATCAAGGCTTAGGATTTCCAGATGGAATAGAGGACATGCGGCAAAAAAGAGAGATGTGTGTTTGTTCATTCAAAATGATGGAAAAGATTCAGAAACAGAGTTTAAGGACTATCAGTCAGGATTCTTGCTTTTGTGCTTTCCTTGATTTCATACATACGTACATACATCTATACATCCACAGGAAGGAAGGGAGGGTGGGAGGGAAGAAGGAAGGAAGGAAGGAAGGAAGGAAGGAAGGAAGGAAGGAAGGAAGGGAGTAAAGAAGGGAAGGAAGGGAGGAAGAAAGGGTAATTTACTGACTCATTTAAGTAAAAGATCAAGAGCCAGCTAGATCCCAGGTTTCAAGCTACATTATCGGCTGTCGTTTGCTTTCTCTTGGTTTCTGTTTTTTCTCTTTTGTGTTGGCTTTAATTTCCAGCAAGTTTCTTCCAATGTGCAAAAATGGGCCTTAGCTTCTCTGATTTACGTCCTTAAAATTTATCATGTCTGCATCAGTGCCCCCAAATGTTTCTGACTCACCTCTGTAGTAACCACTTCTCTGAAGGATGAGAATTCAAGAAGACTGAAATGACGTACACAGTATTGCCCCCTTATCCGTGGTTTCGCTCTCCGTGGTTTCACTTATCTGCGGTCAGAGATAAATAATCCCTAAGTTTTAAATCAAGCTCCGTTCCGAGTAGCATGATGAAATCTCATGCCATCTTCTCCATCCAGCCCAGGACTTGAATCATCCTTTTGTCCCGTGAACCTGTGCTGTGTGTGCTACCTGGTTAGTTACTTAGTAGCTACCTTGGTTATCAGATTGACTATCATGGGATGACACTTACTCCTGGCCTCAAAGTACAAGAATGGTGATGCTGGCAATTTGGATATGCCAGAGAGAAACCATAAAGTGCTTTCTTTAAGTGAAAAGATTTGTATGTATAGGAAAAATATCATAATATATATATATATATATATATATATATATATATATATACACACATATATATATATGTATGTATATATATATATATATATATATATAGGGTTTGGTACTATCTGCGGATTTCAGGCATCTACTGCAGGTCTTGAATCATATCCCCTGCAGAAAAGGGGGCACTACTGTATATCCATTCCTGTATTGGCTGTGGTTGACCTTTTGACTGATTACCTTTCCACAGTAACATGGTCTGGGAGATACTGAGCAAAAAGCAATGCAACAAACGGCTACTTTATAGAAATGGAGAAGATGTACCTGCCACTTCAGGAATTTTGGAGGTAAACTAGCATTTGAGATGAAATTGACTCAGTCCTAATTTTGTCATAATGAAAAAGGTTGACTGGGTATAGTCTCAAAAGCTTATGCAATAATT
The DNA here is from genome assembly GCF_001890085.2 of Hipposideros armiger. Lineage (NCBI taxonomy): Eukaryota > Metazoa > Chordata > Mammalia > Chiroptera > Hipposideridae > Hipposideros > Hipposideros armiger. The sequence continues at coordinate 355,270 of NW_017732388.1, read as the reverse complement.
TGGAAGCAGTCTTTCTCAGCAGCTTCATAAACCTCCCTAGGTGGCAGAATTCTAAACTATTGCAGAACATTCTAGTAAGATAAAGACTGAATGGTGTCCATTCAAATTAGTGGCAAAAAACTATTGGTGACCTTGGCAACAAAAGATACAAATTGACAGGAAGGGAGCCAGATGGCAGTGCATTGAGAAGTATGAATGATAAATGAGGGAGCAGAAATGGGGCAAGACAACACTTTGAAAACATTCACAGTAGAGCAAAGTTAATGAAAATAGCAGTTTTCCCAACATAGAGGAAATATGATAACAGTCATTATCACTATGCTGTAGGATTACAAGTGACTATAATTTTGTTCATATTTTTCATACATTCTAAATTAGCCACATTGAACATGTATCACTTTATACTCAGAAAAAAAATAAACATACTTTTAAAAATAAGCATTAAGGCTAAAACCCCCAAATAATATAAGGCCTAAAATGCATCGAACTCACACTCTCCAGTTCCTGGCACACATCCAAATAAGGTGAACATCTGGCTCTCCTGGAGGATATGGACGTTGTGTGCTTGGCCCTGTGGCTGAAAAGTAGATCCAGTAAATTCACAGAAGAGTTCAGGTTTATACCCTGGAGCTGTTATGGCAAACTGTTCATCTAATTGACAGCTTTTCTGCTGAAAACATCAATAACCTTTCATGTGGGCTCCAGATCTTGAGTAAAACTCTGAGGGCTCATTTCAGTAAGTTATAGCTTTGCAGGTCACCTTTGCAGCAGATTTATATGAGGATCTTACAGTGGCTAGGACAAGGTGGAAGGGTGTTTGGGGATATGTTCTTACCCTCTGAAAACGTGGGTTAAAGCTCTACTTTAAAACACACACACACACACACACACACACACACACACACAGAGTGAGCTAAAATGCTTTCTAATGTAATTTCCATTTGTTCTTATTTAAAATTTACTGAGTTAGCTGCCTATGGATCCATTGATTGTTTAGTTTTCTATCACATGAAAGTATAACAATGACAAAATTAAATGTAGAGGGCAAATTTTTTGTATAAAAATATCGTGATGGATCTTAACATTTTTCTTTGTTCTAGTGAAAGTGGTGTAAAGATTTACCTTTGTTGCCAGAGACTGACTCACATTTGAGGAACTTAATACCTTTATTGGGACCATCTAGACCTGCATAGTTCAGTGTGATAACCACCATCTACATTTGGCTATTTAAGCTTACGTGAATTAAAATTAAATAAAAAAAAATTACATTACTCAGTCACTCTAATCACCTTTCCTGTGCTCAATAGCCAGACATGTCTGGCTGCTACCATATTGGAGTGTAGCAAAGGACATTTCCATCAGCACAGATGCTTCCTTTGAACCTGGCATTCAGCTAGCCATTGCTGGAGATTAACTTGTGCTCCTTATTCCAGGAGCTCAGTAGGAAGATCACTTACGTAGCAGAGTATTAGTTTTTCTCAGACCATCGATATTCATTTATTAGCTAGTTTCCAATAATCAAAACTCCATTTCTCCTCCTCCCCTAATGGTGACTCTACCAAGTTATGAGATCTCAGCAAACCGAATATGAGCGGTAGTGCAATTTAGCGGCCTGCAGGAACCTCCTGCAAGAGAAAGCTAGTACTTGGCCTGGACTGTTTTGATCTACTAACATGAAGATCATAGCTAGGAATGCAGAAGTGGCATATGATACCTGTAATCCTCCTACAGAAGTCTTGTCATATCAATCCAGGATAGAGTAACTGAAAAAGAAATACAGCTGTCCTATGTGTAACCACTGTATTTTAGGTCTTTATAACCCAGACCAAACCATATCATAAAGAATTACGTGTAGTTGTATGCATGGCTTTCTATTATGGTAACTATCTCTGAATCACTGGAGTACATGTTGCTAGAACCTGGGTCTCCCAAGCAAGTAATTGTAAGAGATGGGCAGCAAGTAGTCTGTTGAGAGAATTGTACAGATACAGCTGGTTACTGATTCACATTTAGTTGTGTTTGTCTTGCTAAGTGAATAATGATTTGGTTAATGAGGAAATGAGTGCATTGATAAACTAACTTTATAAACCGGACTTCCTTGTAGCCGCCTCCAGCCATGTGTGTACTTCTGACCAATATGTGAGAAAAATGTACTATGCTTTTTAAAACATTTTATTTTTCTGTGTAAAATGGGGACAGAATCACCTCAAAGGTCGAGCGACGCCCTTAAAATGATGAAGATGAAAACTGTATATTAAGAAGAGCAGAGAAGAAAGCAGTTTTGTCCTTTGAACAGCTGTAAGTCACAAACCATTTAACACAGTGATAAAAATTAAATTTTATTGAGTTAAGCCACTATAGTGATATCTGATATATAATAGTAAAATAAAATGCTCAACGACATAAGGGCTTTTGTAGAAAAGATTCTAGGCATGTACAGGGACTTGGGCTTGTAATGCAAAGCCATTGTAACTCTTGATTTCTAGGATTATTTGTGAACAGGGCAAGGACTCATATAGAAGCCGACATGGAATACACTATGCCTGTGACCACATTTCCGGTTTCAACATACTCATTAGAAGCTGCAGTTTTATTACTCCATATGGTTGCAGTCAAAGTCAGCCAGATATATCCAATGGGTGACCCATTTCTGTGCTGCAAAGACTTCCATTAATCACCTTGACCATATCATGATTTAAAATCTTGCCTGCATTTGCATTTTGAACACTCCTGGAAGATTTAGCCAGCCATAGCATGAGTCAGAATTTTCTTTTGTTTCAAATAAAATCTCTTTATCCATGAAGCTCTGTAATGGACGCAGCTGAAACGGACTTGTAATACTTTATATGTGAGTCGGAGCTAAACTCCATCTGCTAAAGAGAAGTAGAAAATCACTGTGGCATCCTGCAATAACAAAGAAAGGGCAGGGAGTGTAGACTCACCTGCTATGTTATTGAAAGAAAACCAAGAATGGTTGTAATATATGAAATAGATGCATACTTATATTTAAATGATTTATTAAAAGAGCCTACAAATTTACTTCAATTTCATCATTTAAAGTATTCTGTCATACTTGATTTTGTCATTTGAAATGTTATATTTTACAGATAATACATATATTACTTTAATTTCCCCCCTTATTTTCATAGATTCAGTTATTCAATGTCATTTATCTATTATAAATTTTTTTATTGCAGATACCAAAAATACCACCCAAATTAACTTCAACCTCATTGACACAGGGAAAGGTATGCAACAGATTTTTCAACAAGGTGTATCCAAAAAAGTAATAATTCTGATAAGTTTGTGAGAATTTGATTTAGCGGAATAAAACATAATCACAAAAAGCATAGCTCTAACAAAAAATTTTCCATCCAAAATTATTTGACATGTAGTCATTCATTGTATATTCAGTGCATTGCCATAGTTGTTCCATTTAAAATATCATTTTAGGATTCTGATACAGACTATAATGAAGTAGCCGATATCAAACTAATCCTTGTTGAGAATAATTATAAAAGGTGAATGAAATAAAAAGCAACAATTGTTTACAGGTACCAGAGAACAAGTAAGGTAACCAGGACAAGAAATACAAAATTCCACGAGAAAAAAAAAAAAAAGATTCTGATTTGAAACTTGCATCGAAAACAATTTTCCCTTCAGAAAATTTTCTGATTCTTACTCTGGGGCATAGAGACCAAATCGAATCAGAGACTAGAGCTTTGACAGACTCCTTGAACTAGGTAAACAAAATTGAGAGTACAGAGGTACCAAAGAGCTAGAGCATGAAGGCAGAAGTTTCTTAAGAACAGGAAACTGAGAGGGATGAAACTTACATCACGCTGGCAACCTCCCTTTGAGGAAGTAGTTTGCACAGTAAGCAGTGCAGCCACTTGGGAAAATGTGAGAAAGTAAGGTAAGAGAAGCAGCTTAAAGGGTAAACTTCTAAGCAGAGTAGTCAGTATTTTCATGTGTCATGGGAGACAAAAATGTGGGTTCAGGGATTACTAATAAAAAATAACAATAATAATTAAAAAATAAAGCGGGCATTGGGATATGTTGAGACCCTTTGTGGCTTAGGCCTTCAGAGTCCAGGCAATGAGGTAATGTATCACCCTCCATTTTTATTATCTCCCTGTAAACACTTTGCCAGTCAGATAGAAATCCAAGGCTTCCATAGCACGTTACCACAAACTTGGTGACCTAAAATAACAAATGCATTGTCTCCCCTTCTGCAGGGTGGAAGCCTGAAACAGTGTATCAGTGTGCCAGCAGGGCTGTGCTTCCCTGGAGGCTGTGGGAGTCATCCATTTCTTGCATATGCTCGCCTTTGATGGCTGCGGGGCTTCCTGGGCATTGATTAGCTTGTGGCTGCTTCACGTCAGTCTTTACCTCCATCTAGACTTTGCCTTTTCTTCTGTGTGTCTGTGTCAAAGCAACCTCTGTCTCTCTCTTGTAGGGATACATGTGATTGCATTTAGAGCCCACCTGGATAACCCAGGAGAAACTCTTTTCAAAATCCTTAACATAATTTCCCCACTTGTCATAGTAGGTATTACTAGTAGTAGTAGTTTTTAATTAAAGTTTATAGGGCATCAAATATATAGTGATACGCATTATTTATAGGTTCTGGGGATTCAAAAGTGAACGATGTATTAAGAAGTGGGAGCATTTTTTCAGCCTATCATACACATGGCAATACTATTACTGAAAGACGTAGGCAAAGACAAAACCTTAATATAAAACATGTTACCATCAAAGAAGCAGCAATAAGACCAACACCCTACTTTTTAACGTTAATGTTTTAAGTAATAAGAAAACAAAATGAAGATTTTAACATACAATAAAATGAAGTTTTTAACTAAGTTTAACATAACGTACTTAAAAAATAAATACCAAACCAGAATTCTGTAACAAATGAAAATATCCTTACAAGTAACAGTTAATAGAGACATGACTAGACAAAACAAAGCAAAACAGAAACAACAACACCAACAACAACAACAAAAAACTATTAAAATTAATCAGGAAAGCAATATTAAAATAAATATTAAAGGAAGTTCTTTAGGCAAAAGTAAAAGTATATCACATGAAACTGCTGAACAATGAGAGGTAATGAAAAGGGAAGGTAAAACATGTGAATGTATTTAAATACAATTAACTATGTAATATAACAATAATAGGTGATAAAAGGAGAACTGACTCTGGGTGGTGAACACACAATGTGATATATAGATGATGTATTACAAAATTGTACAGTTGAAACCTATGTAATTTTACTAACCATTGTCGCCAAATAAATTTTAATTAAAAACAAAAACAAAAGGAAATATATTGTATTAATATACCTGAGGGCCAGCCGAGTGGCTCAGTTGGTTAAGAGCTCGCTCAAGAGTGCAAGCTCTGAACAACAGGGTTGCCGGTTCGATTCCCAGCCTGAGCGGAGCTGCCGCTGAGCTGCCAACAGATTGCAGGATGGCTTAGCTAAAAAAAAAAAAA
>NW_017732388.1:340019-340941 GCF_001890085.2 Hipposideros armiger | reverse complement strand
GAAATCCAAGGATACAGAGGGCTGGCTGTATATTTATGAAAAATTCTGCATATAAGTGGACCCGTGCAGTTAAAACCAGTGTTGTTCAAGGATCAACTGTATGTGTATGTGTGCCTGTGTGTGTGTGCATGTGTGTATATTCTTTAAATTAACGATCGAATGATGTTCGATCCTTTCCTATACCAAGAGAAATCATTTGCATTGTATGAAGATAATTTTTGCTGTGCATAAAATTTTAGATTGACTTTTTTTCTTTTAGAAACTTATTTCATGAATGTATTTTGGACCTATCTCCATGCTGTAATCCGTTATGCATCACTTAGAACTTGTGTATTCATTATTTTTGTTACTAATTTAAAATATACATTATATTAATATACCACAGCCATCATCTCTTCTTTCATTGTTGATATTTTAGGTTTTACCCAGATTTTGATAATTACCAAAATATATTTCTGCAACATACAATCTAATACATACTTCCTTTGGAATGTGTGGTAGAGTTCTAGAGTATGTGGCCAATAGTGAAATTGCTACCCTTTTGGTATACTAAAATAAGGAAATTCACCACAAATTGTTATTATTATTAAAATTATGTGAGCCCTATAATTTCTATATAATCAGTGTACTCCTTGTCTTAAACACAATTCCTTCATGACCTCATTTATTTAACTTTCCCTTTCTAAGCCCACCTTTACCCCACATGTTGGCCCTTCTCCAGTTGTACTACAGAATTGCTTATCTTCTCTGAATATTGGACAATTGAATACTTCTGCATCTAAATACATAGTATGATTTCAAATAATAGAGTATGTTTCTCTGTACCTTTTAAAAAATAACTTAACTCTTAATCTTTCTCCAAAACTCAGCTTCAGTGTGCTTTCCAGCATGCCTTCCTGAAAAGTCTTCATAGTTCTTAGAT
>NW_017732388.1:338386-339156 GCF_001890085.2 Hipposideros armiger | reverse complement strand
CAAAATATCTTTCAAGGGATAAATGGATTAAAAAAATGATGTATTCATACAATGGAATTTTATTCAGTCCTAGAAAGAGATGAGCTATCAAACTATAAAAAAAAAGACATAGAGGAACCTTAAGTGCACACCACTAAGTGAAAGAAGCCTGTTTGAAAAGGCTGCATATTGTATTATTCCAACTATATAACAATCTGGAAAGGCAGCATTAAAGAGAGATTAAAATGATTAGTGGTTTCCAGGGGTTTGGGGGGAAGGAGGGAGACACGAATAGATGGAGCACAGGGGACTTTTAGGTCAGTGACTCTCTGTATGATAATGTAATGGTGGATACATAGTATTTTGTCAAAACTGATAGAATGTACAACACAAAGAATACATCATAATATGAACTATGGACTTTAGGTAAAAATGACATGTCGATATCTGTTCATCAATTGCAGAAAATGCACCTTGCTGATGCAAGGCATTAATAATGGTATTAATAACAGGGACGTATGAGGACAAAGAGAAGAGAGAATACCTGGGCATTCTCTGTACTGCATGCTCTGCTTTTGTAAACTTAAAACTGCTACCAAAAATTATGGCTATTAATTAAAAAATAAATAATAGTGTAATACAGTGTGATATGTTCCAGTGATCAAATACTACACAGTGATGTAAAAAGTATAATGTCTGTTTCAGTCAATATGAGTTTAAGGACAGGCAAAGTTAACCAATTTTGACAGAAGCCATAATATCGATTAACTTGGGGTGAGTATTGAATAGGA
>NW_017732388.1:336279-337295 GCF_001890085.2 Hipposideros armiger | reverse complement strand
GCATGCCTATAGTTTACGTTTCACCATTCCACCGTGGTTTGTTGGCTATGTGAAGACAGATAAATTGTATTTTCATGTCACAGTTCTCTAAACCAAAGAAAAAAAAGAGCCAGAATCAGCTCTTCATAGATATAAGATTCTTAGTATTTAGTCAGCTTTCATAACTAGATGACAGCATTATGGTTTGGGGAAGGGGGGAATATAGGTATTTTACAAATGGAGGTATATAAATCACTGTGACCAATGGTGGAGTGTAGTGGCTCACTAATACAAATTTCAAATAAGAGAAAAAGATGGTGAAAAAAATATCAGAGGGAAGACCCTCTTTGCAGTTTTCAAATTAGGTTTTTTGTTGTTTATTTTTTTGTTTGTTTTATAAAGTGCAAGGTGAAAACATTGAAAAATATACCATAAAATATTTTAAAAATTGGTTTTGGTGATGAGTTTTTACATATAACACTAAAAGCACAATCCAAGAAAGAAAAAAAAAACAAACATAAGTTAGATTTTATTTTTTTTTTAATCTGCTCTTTAAAAGGCAGTGTTAAGAGAAAGAAAAGCGGAGCCATAGATAAAAGGGGGCGGGGATGTTTCTAAAGCACAAGTCTTATACAGGATTGATAGCCAAAATATACGGGGATCTCAAAATTAAACAAGAAAAAACCACAACTGTTAAAGTAGGAAAATGGTTTGATCAGACACCTCATGGAGAAGATATACAGATGGAAAAATAAGTATATGAAAAAATACTTAACATTATATGCTATTACGGAATTACAAATTACACAATGAGATACAATTGCACACCTATTACAATGGCTCAAATCTAACACATCAATATCAAATTCTGGTAAGTCTGTGACGCAACAGGAATTCTCATTCATTTCTGGTAGAAATTTAAAATGGCACACTGACTTTGGAAGACAGTTTGGTAGTTCTTACAAGCTAACCATCATCTTATCATATGATCCAGCAATCCCATCTTATATATTTATCTAAAGGAGTTGAAAACTTAC